>NC_143484.1:49749441-50049975 GCF_027475165.1 Benincasa hispida | reverse complement strand
TGATAATTAAATATATATATTAAATTAGATTTGATAGTTATTTAATTAATGTATAAATTAAATTAAATAAGTGATATTTAATTAATTAATTGTGGAAAAGAAAAATAGGAAAATGATTAGGAAAAAGGCTTGGTCTTTCTCTCTGTAAAGACTTCCCTACGACCCTTTGGGAGACAATGACACAAACAATACACAACGCACAAGCTTTTATTGTGCAAAATTTTTCCTAAGCCACAAAGAGAATCCTCTCTACTCTTCAAAACCTTTTTCTCCTCTCCCTCTCCCAATAATTAGATACCACATATCCCTCTATTGGAATCTAAGAGAATAACGAAGTTACTCCCGTGGTAGTATTCGAGATTATTCAAGAAATCGTTCATGATCAAGATTGTTAGAGGAGTTGTTCGTTGAAACTTCAAGTAGATTGTTCATGAAGATTGGGAATCTACAAAGGTAAGAATGATTCTAATCTTTTCCTAAAGTATACTAATTTATATGTTTATATTCTGTTTTAGTATAATGAATTTGTTTATATAAAAATCGAATTGCGGAATGCAAGGCGTTCTCACTCACAACGTTTTTGCCGTGAGGTTCAATCCCTTCCCTTTACTAACTTTCTATAACACAATCCTATATATAATTGTAGAAGTTACAGCCAAGTTTAAGTACGAAACGGGGGATAGAACTAACGGGTAAAGGACTTCAAAACTTTGGGCATATACATCCACCACGTTTAATTTCTAAATCTCTTTTTAGGTGTAATGTAGAGATTTATAACGAAACATGCATTTATTCATAGCCAAACTGGCATGAGTTATTTCACATTATATCATTTATGAGAGCAGGTATTTTGTTTCATATTTTGTTATGACATATATATATATATATATACCCCACTACCAAGGTGATACGGTATAGGAAATACCATATTTTTCTTGTTCATACTATAAATTTGCTTCATAAATATTCGTGTTTCCTACATTAATGTCAATGGATGTCACCTTATTTTTAGAAGCGTGTTGACGTGATACATAATTAAAAAAAAAAATTGATAATATGGAAAATTGTCTATACTAATCTAATATAGAAAATTTTCTCGTGTGGTGCACAAAAGGGCGCATTGCTAGAGGATTTAATGTATGCGTATATCTATTAATGTCTTCATGAACTTGGCCACTAAATTAGTTGCCCCATTTTGCCTCATATTCAGCGGTTTGGATTTAATGTCTTCAATAAAGTTATTACTAGATCTCAAAGAAATTGATTGTTATTACTAGATCTCAAAGAAATTGGATTTAAATTATTTGCACTTCTTCTTTTTCTCTTTTTTCTGTCTTTTTTTTTTTTTTTTTTTTTTTTTTTTTTTGCTTCTTATACTTATTTTATTTTGTGGCAAAAAATGAGGCACTAGAGATCGTCAAGTTGCGCCACTGCATTGCCTAAACTCTGCTTGATGCATGGTTGCCTGCCGCCATTGGTTAGGTGTCATCATGCATCGCCGGAGTCTCTAGTAGGGATATTCAAAAAATTTGATTATCCGAAAAAATCGATCAATTCAATTCAAATCGTGCATTTTGAGTTGGGTTATCAACTCATTTGGGTTGGGTCGGGTTCAAATAAATGAAAATTTTATTGGTTGGATTCATAGATTCACTTAATATAACTCAAATCAACCCGAATTTATTAATAATTTTAAAATATATTTTTTTTTATTTATAACACAATTATTTATACATATATTGATTTATTTTTAATTAATTCCAATATTTTTTGAATAATTTATTCTTCAACAACTCTTAAAAGTAGCTTCTTTAATTGAAATTGAGTTATTAATCTTAATTTAATATATGAAAATAATTCAATTAGATTTTTACGTATTTATGTTTGACTTCTTTTTAGAAAAAAAAAATCTAAATATTTCGTGGTTGGATTGAATTGGGTTCATTTTTTAATAAAGATTATTTGTATTGAAGAAATTTACAATTCAAATAATTGGGTTGGGTCTAAAAAGTCTTTCAACCCATAAATAACCCTAGTCTTAATGTCAGGAGGTAAGATAGTACGAGGAAATTATTAAAAGGTTGAAATGATTAAGACCTTAAAAACTTATTTAATCAATGATGGTAAAAGAAAAACAACAATCTTCTCATAGTTTACAATTATATTTCATATGGAAGCCTTCATTCTCTTCCCCATATTTCAAAACACGGCTTGAGAGAGACTTTTTCGGTCTTCGTCTTTGGTTAAAAATGTTTAGAAGTATTTAAATAATAATATGTTTAATTAAAGTAGGGCATATGTATGGGAATTATTAATTTATCATATTGGATTACTTTATTAGATTGAACCCTATTATGTGATTTAATTAATTAAGGCTCTAGATTTCTAATTGAATATGAACTTAAGGATAGAAACGCATTTTTAGTTAATTAGGATTTAATGGAAATCCTAATTGAAAGATACCTTACTATACTAAAACAATAAGGATTCAATCCTTCTTGAATCTCATCTAGAGAAAGTCTCACTCACGCATTTAGAGTTTTGGCTAAGGAAAACAATAGCCGTCTTATAATTGTTGTCAATTTTGCAATGGAATCTGATATGTTATTCTTGACAATTTAATATGAATGATCCTAGAGTTATATCTATTCAGTAGTATTTATGTTAACAAGTGGTATCAAAGCATGGATTTCATATTGGATTGTTGGTTTGTTATTCTGATTTAATTTTGGTTTCGGTAAAGATGATTAAGAAAATCATCTTCCTTCCGCCATGATTCCGACGTCAATAAAATCCATGGATGGTTTTGTTTTTTTCTTGTCACCAGAAATTATATATATATATTGGTAAACATTCCTCTTATCTACCATTGGAGTCGTTCATTATTTTTGAGATTGCGTTTCCACTGCCATTCAAACTTTGGAAGGAGGTTTGGTGTTGTTTTGGCTTTTAATACAGTCTGAATTCGATAACCTGTTTTTAATTTGATCGATGAAATTAAGTGCAATTTTGTGGAAGTTTGAGTAGGTTTTGATTTAATGAATTTTGTGAATTTAGATGGTTTTTATTTAATGAATTTTGTGAATTTAGATGGTTTTTATTTGATGATTTTTTTTTCTGTGGATTTAAAGTTAATTAAAAATCTTTATTAACAAACAATCCAATTTTGATGAATCTAATATTTATCGGAATAAACCAATCCGTTTGTTTTTTTGCCGATGTTTCTTGTTTGATCTTGCCGGTAGTTCATGATTTTGATAGTTGATAATTGAGTAAATTTAAATCTAGTTTTTAAATTAATCTTGTTGTGGATTTAAATTTAAATTTGATTGATATTTTGGTGATTTTAAATTTAAATTTGATTAATGATATTTGACGATATTCACATGTTTATATTGCTTTAATTGTATTATATGTATACAATTATTTGGTGAATTTTGGTAAAGACTATTTGGTGTTCTTTTCCCATTATTTTTTATACAATAATATTGTTATATTATTGTGTCTTGTATTTTAGATTGGATTGGTCAAAATAATATATTACTAAAGTAGCCTCAGTTATCTAGATTAATTTAATTATGAAATATAAGAAGTGCATATTCGTGAATTTATGCGGATAATTATCAACCCAAAGAAAGATAATTATTTGGCCAAATTGTGGGTATGCATGTGATAACGAGTATGTGACAATTATAAGTATTGTTCATGTAAAAAAATAGTCAATCCAAAGAAAGACGATTTTTTTACAGGGTTTATTATTAGTACTTTGATTACTACGTTGAGAGTACCATTTACAATTAGTGTTTTGCCCAAAGGCTGACTAGGTATCTTGTTAAAGGGGTCCACCACACCATATATGTGAAGTTATTTTGTTATATTTCAATTGTGGGTATATGTTCCATTGTTTATTGTTTCAGTTGGTCTTACTCAAATATCTGGAAATCTGAGTTCAATACTTAAGTTGAATAGATTGAACTTCAAGATTTGGAAAGAAAACCTCAAGATACTTCTCGGGTGTATGGATTTGGACCTTGCATAAGACCGATAAACCTACTTCTATTAAGGAACAACCAAATACGGCTAATATAGAGAAGTGAAAATGGTCAAATCGCATGTGTCTGATGATCATTAGGCACTCCATTCTGAAGTCTTTTCAGGACTCTATCACGGAAAGTGAAAATGTCAATAAGTTTCTTGCTCAAATTGAGAAATATTTTTCTAAAAATGAACAAGGGGAAGCAAGTAGTCTTTTGACTTCTTTAGCTTCTATGAGGTATAAGGGCAATCACTACTACAGAAATTAGATTACTTGACGTTTTTCCAATGTCAAGTAAAGGGTATACTTGACACTTATAAAAGCGTCAACTATTCAAGTGTCAAGTATAGTGTGATAACTTGACTCCGAAAAACTGTCAAGTAATATGTTTCTTGATACAATTTTCATGTCAAGAAAGATAATACATTTGACATTGGTGGTATGTCAAGTTTATTCGAGTATCAAGTATAGTGTGATACTCTTTGACGTTTTTTATGTGTCTAAGTATATGTCTTTTTGTTTTCAAATTAAATGCCACAATCGATATTCTCATTTTCTGCCTTGTATAAAAACAATACAATTACATCAAATAAATAAACATTATACATTTAAGATCTATCAACTCAATATATTCACTAAAAATCCATATGTTCAACTATGAACACTCCTCACAAATTACAACAATATTTCTCTTTCACATGTACATGCACAAAATAAAATCTCTCAACTATTGCTTTTGTATACAAAACTCAACTTTCAACAAACACAAAAGTGACAAATTGTTTAATAAATAACCTTTCAACAAAGTACATTATTTAATCTATACATTGAGCTTTGAAGTCTAAAGATCGAGAACTAAGGGTCAGGCAAGCCATGTTTGAGCAAGTTAACCTGCAAAATAGAATAAAGGGTGACAACATCAAATTTTAAAATATATAAATAAGTGTTAAAATACAACAACGTAATCCAACCTATGAAAAGTTCAATAATAATGGTTACAAAACGCAAATTCCAGCAACTATGTAACAATTCCAAAAGAGTGTCAAGGCCTTAATACCAATCAAAACATCCAAACATCGTTAACTTTGTTGGACAGTGACTCCAATCCCTTGAAATCTTTGAATTGAACATCAAAAATTGAAAATAACTCAATTATTAGACCAATACTTCAATGAGTAACAAATAAATATTAATACTAACCTCCAAACTTACCAAAACCTTGTCAAGATCGGTCTCAAACCTATTGGACAGCAACTCAACTCCTTCAAACACTTCAAAATCAATCTCATCATCAAACATTCAAACAAGCAAATCATTATAGAAGATGCTACATTAAAACCCAAATCACAAATTCATTCAAATACATCCAAAACACTTACCCGAAGTGTTTGCTCAAAATGATGCTTCACTCGATCCAAAACATTGATTTATTTGTCCAGTCTGAATATACATCAAACCAAAGTTTAATAACAAGTTACTAAAAGTTACCAAAATTTGCCAAAGTCAAAACCTTGCAACCCCGCACAACACACTTCCAATCTTCAAACTCCGCTACAACCTGAATCTATGACCCAAACATAATGGGTTTTTATCAGAACTAACCCAAAATCAAACAATAATCAAGATTATGCATATAAACCTACAAAATTACCAAACCTTGCCCAAATCTGGGCGGGGCTGAAGTGATGGAAGCGGTTAGAGGCGTTTGGCTACAGATCTGGGTGGGGCTGAAGCGATGGAAGCGGTTGGAGGCGTTTGGCTATAGATCTGGGCGGGGCTAAAGCGACGGAATCGTTCGACTACAGATCTGGGCACGGCTGAAGCGACGGAAGCGGTTGGGGGCATTTGGCTACAAATCTGGGCGGGGCTGAAGATTCGCGAACAACGTGCACAGCTGGCCAGCTGGCGCGACTAAGCAGACGACGAAGTAGCTGAGTAGACGATGAGGGAGCTGAGCAGACGATGAGGGAGCTAAGCAGACAATAAGGGAGCTGAGCAGACAACGAGGGAGAGGGCTGGCGCGGCTGAGCAGACGACGGAATGAAAAACTTAATAACAGCAACGCAAACGGAGGCAAGGGGAGAATGAAGGTTGACGATGGCTAGGGCTCTCGGGCGCACAGAAGAAGAAAAAAAAATTGGGGGGAAAGGAAAGGTCGTGAGTGAGATGGTGAAGGAGGAGAGAAAGAATTTTTAATTTGAGAGGAAAATGAAAATGGGTGAGGGAAATATTATTTTATTTGATAATTTTGGTAGGAGGAAAACCAAATTTAAGAGGGAAATGAAAATGGGAGAGGGAGGGAAACAAAAAATAAAGTCTCTACACGATCGTCGAGTAACACTCGACGATCGCCTACAAACACCCCGCGATCACTTACCCGGAACTACACGATCGCTTACAAAATATTACACAATTGCTTACCAGTTTCTATACGATCGCCTACCAAATGCTACATGATCACTGAGTAACACTAGACGATCGCCCACAAACTCCCCGTGATCGCTTACCCGGAACTACACGATTGCTTACAAAACATTACACAATCGCTTACCAGTTTCTATATGACCGCCTACAAATACTATACGATCGCCTACCAAATGCTACACAATCACTGAGTAACACTAGATAATCGTCCACAAACACCCCGCGATCGCTTACCCAGAACTACACGATCGCTTACCAGTTTCTATACAATTGCCTCCAAATGCTATACGATCACTTACCAAATGCTACACGATCACTGAGCTCTGTTACACGATCGCTTAGTAGAAGTAGACGATGAGCGGCACATAATTGAGGCCTATCAAATATTTGAAATATTCCATCAATCTTTGCTTTTTTAACCTTTTTACTTGACACGAAAAAAAAATGTCAAGTAAGAGCTTCTTATACTTGACACGTGAAACGTGTCAAGTAAGACCTTATATTACTTGATACGAAAATCGTGTCAAGTAAAGGTTCGTGTGAAAATATCTGAAATATTCCGTCAATCTCTGCTTTTTTAACCCTTTTACTTGACACGAAAAAAATATCAAGAGCTTCTTATACCTGACACGTGAAACGTGTCAAGTAAGACCTTATATTACTTGACACGAAAATCGTGTCAAGTAAAGGTTTGCATGAAAATATCCAAAATATTTCGTCAATCTCCATTTTTTTAAACCTTTTACTTGACCTTTTTTTGTCCAAATCATATTACTTGACATTTTTTCAACAAAAACGTCAAGTAGTTAAAAACTACATGTGTCAAGTAATGTAGATTTTGTAGTAGTGAATGGAAACATAAGGGAGTACATTATGGAAATGTCCAATCTCGCAAGTAAATTAAAGGCACTTGATATCGAGATAAATGAAAATTTACTCGTACATCTGGTACTTATCTCTCTTCCTGCACAATTCACTCAGTTTAAGATAAGCTAATACTCAAAAGGATATATGGAGTATTAATAAGTGAAGGAACAGTGAGTTCCAAGTGGAAGCAGGATCGTTCCCAATTTTATTTTTTACAGAATATAAATTTATGCATTATACAGAGAAATTACAGCATGCTAATTCAAGAAGGAAAATGAAATTAGGGTTAGAAAAGCCACTTACCTTTGAATATAAAATTCTTCGCATAATCTCTCAATTTGGATCATGAACTCTTCGATCTGGATCTCGATCTCCAAAATTCGAAATCACAAATGGCCAACACCACAAATGAACCTCTTGTATTCTCTTTAGGGATTGAGAATTCAGGAGTTGTGAGTTCTAAATATTTTGGGAAGAGGGAGAGAATTTGAGCGAAAAAAAGAAGGAAAAAAACCCTTTTTTTCTCTATGAAATCTTGGAATATTTTAGAGAGCTCTCTCTAACATTTAGATAGAAAAGGAAGAAAATGATCAGTCGTCAAAACTGAACACCACTAAACTGCACTTTTGGTTGAGAGAGAATTAAGGGGAGGGAGTTATTTAATTAAATTAAAATTAAAATTAAAATTATTTAATTTAATTAATAATTATATATATAATAACTAATATATATATATATATATTATATGTTATATGTTATATCAAATATAACACATAATCTATAGTTTTTATATTGTATCAAATACAATATAACCTATAGTTTTATTTTCTCTCAACAATGCATGGTATTTAATATAAATCATATTTATACTAAGTGTCAATTATATGAATCTCATCCATATAATTAATATTTGAGTCATATTCAAATATTTAATTTCTCTCTACCATTTATGGTATTTAACATAAATTATATTTATATTAAATTTAACTATATGAAATTCATTCATATAATTAGTATTTGAATCATATTCAAATATTTAATTCCTCTCAAAGTAAATTTTATGTTATAATGTATTGAATAAATTATATTAGTTATAACACATTAATTTAATTAATTATATCATATATAGTTAATTCTCTCAATTAATTTGAACAATTCAAGTTAATTCAAAATTAATTCTCAATAATCCATGTTGAGTTACAGAGAGGACCTTATGGACCTGTAACTTGAAGCTCCAATGATACTTGAATAACTAATTAAACTACTTTAATTAAATTATTCAACATTCATTAACTGTTTGACACTCACCTAAAGACCAACAACTGCATTCTTCGTACTTCAGATATAATTCTATGTCCATTAGATATAACCCGTTAATAGCACGATGACCCTTTACAAAATGCTTGTAAGTACAGTTGGGCCAAAATTATCGTTTTTCCCATGTAGTTACATCTAACTCCTTAAGTATGATCGATCCCTCTAATGAATAATAAGTCATAGTCCAACTATGACCAAATCCCTCTCAGGCCAAAAGAGGGTATGGTCACATTGTTCAAGCCCCAAAATCAGCCCTTAAAGGAGCAATTTATCTACTTACCTCAACATTAGGGAAAGGGTGAATTACGTTTTATGTGTCGTGTTCCCAGCTCCCCAATCAGACGAATCCCCAAAATGGTAGGCATATTGAGTTGGCAATCTGGCCACTCTCGTCCATGCAAATCAAAGGATCACTTCCATAGGCAGGAGTTCACAACTCACTCAAGATTCAGGTCATGTCACCTATGGTCATCCTAGTGAAATGTAAGTCTCTACTATTGATGGTGTTATATAATGAGACTAGTCATTTCATGGTTCGGTCTTATACAAACTCTTTATATAGGATACCCCCACTCACATGTCTCCATATAAATGATCAGGATCAGATTATTTGTAGCATTTTGTAATACTTGTACCATCTACAAAGCGAGTCATATCCGTAGTGTCACCAGGATAAGGTACCTAGCTTTATCCATCTACTACAGATCGTTTAGATTATCATTTAAACATGATCCACCTGTATATCTCTACATACATGTTTAAATTACATAAAATAACCTAAGATCTTAGTTTATTGGATTGAGTAAATGCTCATAAAATAAAAATTATTTAATTAATTACAATTTATTTATACAATGTTTACAAACTACGAGAATACAAAAGAGATTTAGGACACCAATCCTAACAATGAGCTTATCTCACAATATGTGCAAGAAGAAGATAGGATTAAGAGAGAAATGACAGAAAGTGCTCATTTGGAAACTGGTTCTCGTGATTAAAAAGAAAAAATAAAATTTGTGGATATTGCAGACGAGACATCTCAGCAAAATAAAAACAAGAAACAGGCTACTAAAAATACTTGTTTTTTCTGCAAAAAAAGAAGGTCACTTCAAAGTCTATGGTGTGCAAATTGAAGAAATCCATCTACGGTCTCAAGCAAGCCTCTCATTAATGGTATCACAAATTCCATGAAGTGATAACCTCCTTTGGTTTTGAGGTGATTATAGTGGAAGATTGTGAATATCACAAATTCAGTGGAAGTAAATCAATGTTTTTGGAGTTATATGTCGATGACATACTCATAGCAAGTAATGATGTAAGTTTATTGCATGACACTAGGAGATTTCTCAAAAAGAATTTTGAGATAAAGGATATTGGCGATACTTCTTTTGTATTAGGAATTGAAATACTATGAGATCGTTCTCGAGATATTTTGAGATTGTCACAAAAGAACTACATTGAAAATATTTTGAGTAGATTTGGCATGAAAGATGGTGTACTCGAAGATACCTTAGTCGCTAAAGGTGATAAATTTCATTTAGATCAATACCCCAAAACTACACTCGAGACTTAGGAGATGTAGAGGGTTCCCTATGCATCGGTTGTTGGAAGTCTAATGTACGCGTCCAAATATTGCATTCATAATTGGAGTGTTAGGAAGAATTTGAGCAACCTGGGGATAGATAATTGGAAAGCAGCCAAACAGTTTATGAGGTATTGATAGAGAACAAAAGAGTATATGCTCACTTATCGGAGATCAGAAGTTTTGGATATCATTGGGTATTCTGATTCCGATTATGTTGGATGCCAAGACACTTTGCGATCCACTTTAGGCTATATCTTCATCTTGGCTGGAAGAGTTGTACCCTGGAAAGTGTTAAACAAACACTTATAGTTTCTTCTACCATGGCTACGAGAGTTTATAGCATGTTATAATGTGTTCAATCATGGAATATGGTTGCGGAATTTTGTCACTGAGTTGCGGATAGTGGTTGGCTAGAAAGACCATTAAAATTATTTTGTGACCATAAGTCGACGGTGATGTATTCCAACTGTTGGGTTGTATGTCCTAAAACTCGTAGTTTTGTAAACAGTAAACATAGTTTATTCAGACAAGTGTTGTTGATTGTTTAATTACTCTAAATCCAATAAACTATGAACCCTTGGCTATTGTTATGAATACTTGGACTTTATGTGGAGACATAAACTAGATCAAGTTCGAGTAAAATAACCTAAACCGTCTATAGTACTTAGATTAGGTTGGGTACCTATTTCTAAAAATACTATCAAATACGACCCGCTTTATGATTGTTACAAATGTTATAAAGTGTCATAAACGATGCGATCAGTTCATTCATGTAGAGATACGTGAATGGGGGTGTTCTACACGATAAGATTGTGTAAGACAGATCATGAAATAATCATTATTATGTATTAACACTGATTACTATAAACATTAATTAATTTCACTTCTTGATGACCTAGATAACTTGATCTGAATCTTGAGCTATCTATGAACTCCTGTTTATTCACGCTTATCCCTTGATCTGCATAGATGAGGGTAACCCCAGCGTCGCTGCTCAATATGTCTCCCATTTCAGGGATAAGACCGGGTAGATGGCTGAGGATATAGAATTTGCAAGATGGAATTCACTCCTACCCATTTTAGGGATAGTAGAAAGGTTGTTCCCTTAAGGGTTGATCCCTAGTTTTGAACAAAGGGCCACATCCTCTCATTGGCCTGAAAGGAAATGGACTTAGTGATTATGATCCTAAATCAATTGTTCATTAGAAGGACAGTGGAACTTAAGGAGAAAAGATGCAACTCAAGGGTATTTGGGTATTTAACCTAGCTGAGGTTACAAATGACCTTTGAAGGATCAACTTATTGATGACGGTTATATCAAATAGACACACAATATCAGTGAGGGGCAACTACAAGCTATAGTAGACAGTCCTGTTAGTTAACGAATGTTGATTAATTAGGTTAAAGAATTTGATTGGTTAGTCTCAGATCGTTGGAGTCCATGATCTGTAGGTCCATCGAGTCTCCTTGCTAGCTCAATATGGACAAAATTGAAGAACTAGGTGAAGTAAGAATTTGAAATGTTCAAATTCGGGTTTTATGAAAAATTGTATTTTATATGAGATATAATTTGCAATTAAATAATTTATTTATTAATTAATTATTTTTTAGAGTATACTTGATCATTAGCATGATTAATGTGATTAATCAAAGCTAGGTGTCATAAACAATTTAATATGTGATATTAAATTTGTTTATTTTATTTAATTGAAATGGTTTAAATTAAATAATTTCTAAAATTTGAAAATTGTATTTCATTTTTTTAATAAAATATATTAGTTAGTGGAAAAATCCAATTGTTGGATTTTCCTACTAACTAAATGGACTTTGAAGTGGCATTTCTCAAGCTTGATACCTAGAGATTACATACTAGTGAAGTTTGAGGTGGAAGATATGCAAAATGGGATTTTGCACATGTTTTCTCTACAAAAGGCTTTATTTTTAAAATTTGCAAGACTAATGCTTCCTTGACTTTTTTCTTCCACCATAAATTTTCTTTACTCTCCTTCTTTCTATAGTGAAATTCCCTTATTTTCACTAACATCACGGTCCCATAATCGTGTTCTTTAATAGAAGAATAACGAGATTTACTATTGGTGGTGTCGATCGAGCTCAGGAGAGGAAGATTGCAGTGGAGTCTTCAAAGGTTGTATTTTCTATCCCTTTTATATGTTTATTCTTGTTTTTGTTGCAATTAGAATGTTATCGATTTCATCTCTTCCGCTGTGCATGCGTTCTTTATGTTCCATCATATGGTACATAGCATGCTTATAACGTTCTATTGCATTTTGGTGGTTGTTATTCATGTGATGAATGTTTGGTTGATTAAAGTGGATAGATTACGGTTTCAACATTAGTTTTCATTTAATTTATTGTTGAAATTTGTAATTGCTCACATGTATATGAGCTTTAATGGTGGCAAAGGGTCTGAATTTGCTAGAGTCGTTAAAGTCTGTAAATTTGCTAGTCATTAAAGTCGTTTTTAGGCTGTAATTGTTCAATTTCGAGAAAGAGGACAGCATCATTTGGGAGAAGAAATCTGTACAGACCCGATTTAAGCCTTCAAACCTAAGTTCTTCCTCCCAAACCCGAGACCGGCGACCCGACCCGATTCGATTCGGTGGAGTCCCTGCACGCGTCAGCTGTCTCTTCACGTCCGCGCCCGGCCCACTTGCTCTGTACCCCGACTCCGTTAATGCCCATTTGCGCGCCTTCCCGTCTGCGACCCAGCCCGTCCACGCGCTTCCACCCGTTGACCGCGCAAGCATGCATTGACCAGCCAATCTAGAAGGTCTGGACCGGTTTAGTTGACCTAGTTGAGCTAGTTTGATCGGTTCAACCTGGTTTTTGGCGTTTTCAAGCCGATCAAGTGGTTTTTTGCTGGTTTGGGTTGGTTCAAAGTGTTTGAAGCCGATTCAAGAGAGCTGCTTGCTGAATTATGTAATAATTTAGTTGTTTATTTGCTTTTAATGCCAAAATCAGTCCACTTTAGTGTTGTTTACTTATTATGCATGTGATGTATAATACTATTTGGTTATGTATGCATAGAGTATGCCATATAGTTTTTAAAAAATTCAACCTTAGGATAAGCATGTGGCATGCATTTGTTATATGTATATAGTATGCATGCTAGGTTTTTATATAAGTGTTATATTAAAGCATATTTGTTTAAGGAAGCATGTTATAGATGAATGTTCTAAGGTTATAAATGTTATAATTTATTTTATAATTGTTATAAAATAACCTAGACTTTTAAAATCTATAACAAAGATAAGATGCATGCTCACCTAGGGTTAACGGATGCAATTTAATCGCCTTTTTAAGAGTTAGAATAGGTCGATTACTTGTAAAACAAGAGTTGTTTACTTACCGGGGTGATCTTATCTAAGGTTTGGGTACTTAAATTAACGGTTTATGGAACACCTTATACCTAGAGATCAAACTAGCGTCTAAGTCAATAACCTTAGTTTTATAAGCATGCATGAGTGGTGTAAGGTAATAAAATTGGTTTATCACCTAGACATCATATGTTAATCCCGGTATAATAGTTATACTAGGAAAAATCACCTAGACTTAGGTTGTTAAATATTAGCCAATTATTAACCAAGTAAATACCCAATCTTTTATAAAATAGAACACTTCAGTGGGAGATTAATAGTATATGAGATATATGATTTCTAACTCTCACATCCCTAAGAGTTCACACTGTGAGATCCATGCTCGGCTTCAAATTGCTATTAGCGGCAACCTCCCTTCGGAAAATGTTTGCATGAGTCAATAACAAGGTGAATAGGGGAAGTAGTTCATAGTAAGTGGGTGAAGGGTGTGTGTCAACACGTCCTACGATCTCTTCCATTAGGTCATACTGTGAGATTCCTATGTTGCACCTGCTGGTTGGCTTTATGCGACCCTTTGATGGTCGTTTAGCGGCGGCTATCCCTTCGGAGGGTTGTAACATAGGATTCGGAACATCGTGAACTTCAGAAATGGATAGGGTTGCTTAGGTCCGATTTTAAACAATTGTTTCTCCTTCGAAGGCTTCTTTAATTCCGATCTCTATAATTCAAAAGTGGCGGGTATACACTTACAAGACTTACTAAGTGTTAGTAATGTTCTTGACTAAATAAACGGTAACTAAGTACTATAAGGATAATAGTTATTCTGGTATTAGTATTTAGTCAAGAAAAATAATAATGAGAATAGGTACATTACTTTTTCTAAATAAATTAGATTAAAAATAGTTAAAATCAATTCTCTAATAATTTGTTTACCTTTTCAACAATGTCAAAATCCATTATACAACTACTAGCTTCTGAAAAACTTAACGGTGATAATTATGGAATTTGGAAATCAAATATAAATACGATACTAGTAATAAATGATCTCCGATTCCTTTTAACGAAGGAGTGTCCTCCATCCCCCTGTCCCAATGCAAACTGAATAGTTCGGGATGCGTATGATAGATGGGTCAGAGCTAATGAGAAGGCTCGGGTTTATATTCTAGCCAGTATATCTAATGTATTGTCTAAGAAACACGAGAAGTTAGCTACTGCAAAAGAGATCCTAGACTTTTTGCAGGGCTTATTTGGACAACAATCTACATTTGTCAACGGACTCTAGATTTACAAATCTTATTGAAAAATAAAGGTTCAGAAGCAGAAGAAAATGTTACTTCCACCTTAAAAGGAAAACCCCATAATGAATCGTCTTCTGGGAGTAAATTTGGCCCTTCTTTCTCCAAGAATCGAGATATTCAAAAGACAAAGAAAACTGGGAAGGGGAAGGCTCCAACTGAACAGAAAGTTGAAAAAGAAAAACTAGGTAAATTAGATTTTCTAGTTATTGAAACATGTATAGTGGAGAATGAAGATTCAACCTTGATACTAGATTCAGAGGCCACTAATCATGTTTGTTTTTCTTCTCAGGAAACTAATTCTTGGAGGCAGCTTGAAAAAGATGAGATTACTCTCCGGGTTGGATCAGGGGAGCGCATCTCAGCTAAAGCAGTGGGAGTTGTTAAGTTAACTTTTGGAAATAGATATTGTATTTAGAAAATGGTCTTTATGTATCTTCTTGTAAAAGAAACTTGATATTTATTTCTTGTTTGTTGGAAGATTTGTACAAAGTAAAATTTTGTCTTAATAGAGCGTTCATTACAAAAAGAGGTATACAAATTTGTTCTGCAAACTTAGAAAGTAACTTATATAAGTTAAAACCATTTAAAGTTGAAGTTATATATAACACAGAAATTTCTAAAATAGTTGAAACTCAAAGAAAAAGGCAACGTATTTCTTAGAGTACCTATCTTTGGCACTTGAGACTTGGTCACATTAATCTCAATAGGATTGAGAGATTGGCTAAAAGTGGACTTCTAAACAAGTTAGAAGATGTCTCTTTACCGTCATGTGAGTCATGTCTTGAAGGAAAAATGACAAAAAGATCTTTTTCTGGAAAAGGTCGTCGAGCCAAAGAAACCTTAGAGCTCGTGTATTCGGACCTCTATGGACCGATGAGTGTTAAAGCATGGGGAGGTTATGAATATTTCATTAGCTTTATAAATGATTCTTTTAGGTACGGTTACATTTATCTAATTCATTTTAAGTCTGAAGCTCTTGAAAAGTTCAAGGAATTTAAGACCGAGGTTGAAAAACAATTAGGTAAATCTATTAAGACACTTCGATCAGATCGATGTGGAGAGTATTTGGACTTGAAATTCCAATACTATATGATAGAACATGGGATTCAGTCACAACTCTGCACCAGGAACGCCTCAGCAGAACGGTGTATCTGAACTGAGAAACAGAACCTTGTTAAACATGGTTCGGTCCATGATGAGTTATGCTCGATTATGAACTCATTCTAGGGGTATGCAGTAGAGACTACAGCTTACATTTTGAATAAAGTTCCCTCTAAGAGTGTTTCAGAAACACCTTATGAGTTATAGATAGAACGTAAAGCTAGTTTACGTCATTTTCAGATCTGGGGTTGCCCGACACACGTGTTGGTGCAAAATCCTAAGAAATTGGAACATCGTCCAAAACTATGCTTGTTTATAAGTTACCCTAAAGGCACGAGAGGTGGTCAGTTTTATGATCCTCAGGATGATAAGGTAATTATATCGACAAATTCCACGTTCCTAGAGGAAGACCACATTCGAGATCATAAACCCCGCAGTAAACTAGTATTGGAAAAGATTTCATATAATGTTATAGACGAATCAACAAAAGTTGTTTATCAGACTTGCTCATCAACAAGAGTTGTAGATAGATTAAGGACGTCTGGTCCATCACATCCTACTCAAGAATGGAGAGAGCCTCGACGTAGTAGAAGGGTTGTGAGACAACCTGATCGCTATTTGGGTTTAACTGAAACCGAAATCAACATACCTGATGATGTCTTAGAGGATCCATTAACATATAAACAAGCAATAGATGATGTTGATCGAGATCAGTAGATCAAAGCCATGGACCTTAAAATAGAGTCTATGTGCTTTAATTCAGTCTGGAAACTTGTTAGATAAACTTGATGAGGTAAGACCTATTGGTTGTAAGTGGATCTACAAGCGTAAAAGAGACCATACAGGGAAGGTACAGACCTATAAAGCCCGGTTAGTAGTAAAGGGTTATATCCAGGTTAAAGGGGTAGACTATGAAGAAACCTTCTCACCTGTTGCTATGATCAAATCAATCAGGACACTCTTGTCCATTGCCACTTTTTATAATTATGAAATTTGGCAAATGAATGTCAAGACTTCCTTTCTAAATGGAGATCTTGAAGAGAGTATTTATATGGTCCAACTAGAAGGGTTCATTAAATATGGTCAGGAGCAAAAGGTTTGCAAACTGAATAGATCTATTTATGGATTGAAACAGGCATCTAGATCTTGGAATATAAGATTTGATACTGTGGTCAAATCTTATGGCTTTAAACAGAACGTTGATGAATTGTGTGTATACAAAAGATCATCAACTCCACTGTAGCATTTCTAGTTTTGTACGTAGATGATATCCTACTTATTGGGAATAATGTAGGATACCTAACTGACATTAAAAATTGGCTAGTAATCCAATTTCAGATGAAATATCTGGGAGAGACGCAGTATGTTCTTGGGATTTAAATAGTTCAAAATCGAAAGAATAGAACGCTAGCCATGTCTCAAACATCTTATATAGACAAGGTGTTGTCTAGGTTCAAGATGCAGGATTCCAAAAGAGGTCTTTTACCTTTTAGGAATGGAATATATTTGTCAAATGAACAATGTCCTAAGACACCTCAAGAAGTTGAGGATATGAGACGGGTTCCCTATGCATCAGCAATCGGAAGTCTGATGTATGCAATATTATGTACTCGTCCAGACATATGCTTTGCAGTAGGGATTATCAGTAGGTATTAGTCCAATCCTAGTTATGAACATTGGATTACTATTAAGAATATCCTTAAGTATCTTATAAGAGCGAGTAACTATATGCTCGTATATGGAAATAAGGATTTGATCCTTACGGGATATACTGACTCCAGTTTTCAGACCGATATAGATTCTAGGAGATCTACTTCGAGATCAGTGTTCATTCTAAATGGAAGAGCAGTAATATGGAGAAGTATTAAGTAGAGTTGCATTGCAGACTCCACAATGGAAGTAGAATGTGTTGTTGCTTATGAAGCAACCAAGGAAGCAGTATTACTTAGGAAGTTCCTAAATGATTTGGAAGTTGTTTCAGACATGTGTCTACCAATCACTTTGTATTGCGATAATAGTAGGACAGTAGCAAACTCTTAAGCACCTAGAAGCCATAAGCGCGGAAAACATATTGAGCGCAAATATCATCTCATCAAAGAGATCCTGGTAAGAGGAGACGTTATTGTGAGACAAATAGCATCTGAGGACAATCTTGCTTATCTGTTTACTAAGGCCCTCTCGGCTAAGATTTTTTTAAGTCACCTGAAGAGTTTAGGACTATAAGTAGATTAAATAGGGTAAGTGGGAGAAATTGTGGGTATGGGATGCCCTAGTTTATTGTATTTAGTTTTCTCTCACAGCAATCAACTTTGTTGTAACCCATTAGCAGTTTTAGTCCAAGTGGGAGTTTGTTGGGTTGTATGTCCTAAAACTCATAGTTTTGTAAACAGTAAACATATATAAAGTTTATTTAGACAAGTGTTTTTTATTGTTTAATAACTCTAAATCCAATAAACTATGAACCCTTGGCTATTGTATGAATACTTGGACTTTATGTAGAGACATAAACTAGATCAAGTTCGAGTAAAATAGCCTAAACCGTCTATAGTACTTGGATTAGGTTGGGTACCTATTTTTAGAGATACTATCAAATACAACCTGTTTTATGATTATTACAAATGTTGTAAAGTGTCATAAACAATGTGATTAGTTCGTTCATGTAGAGATATGTGAGCGGGGGTGTTCTACACAATGAGATTGTGTAAGACAGACCATGAAATAATCACTGTTACGTATTAACATCGATTACTGTAAACAAAAATTAATTTCACTTCTTGATGACCTAGATAACTTAATCTGAATCCTAGGTTGTCCATGAACTCCTGTTTGTTCGCGATTGTCTCTTGATCTGCATAGGTGAGGATAAGCCCAGCGTCGTTGCTCAATATGCCTCCCATTTCAGGGATAAGACTAGGTAGATGGCTAGGGACATAGAATTTGCAAGATGAAATTCACTCCTACCCATTTTAAGGATAGTAGAAAGGTTGTTCCCTTAAGGACTGATCCCGGGTCTTGAACAAGGGGCCCCATCCTCTCGTTGGCCTGAAAAGGAATGGATTTAGTGATTCTAATTCTAAATCAATTGTTCATTAGAGAGACAGTTGTACTTAATGGGAAAAGATGTAACTCAGGGGTATTTCGGTATTTGACCTAGCTGAGGTTACAAACAACAGGTGAAGGATCAACTTATTGATGATGATTATATCAAATGGACACATAATATATCAACAGTGAGGCGAGTGCAACTACAGGCTATAATGGATAGTCCTGTCAATTAATGAATGGTGATTAACTAGGTTAAAGAGTTTAACCAGTTAGTCTCAGATCGTTGGAGTCCATGATCTGTAGGTCCATCGGGTCTCCTTGCTAGCTCAATATGGACAAAATTGAAGAACTAGGTGAAGCAAGAATTTGAAATGTTCAAATTTGGGTTTTAGGGAAAATTGTATTTTATATGAGATATAATTTATAATTAATTAATTTATTAATTAATTATTTATTTTTTAGAGTATACTTGATCATTAGCATGAAAGTGTTTTTTAAACTTGATTAAGGTGATTAAATGAAAGCTATGTGTCATAAACAATTTAATATTGATATTAAATTTATTTATTTTATTTAATTAAAATGGTTTTAATTAAATAATTTCTAAAATTTGAAAATTGTATTTCACTATTTTAATTAAAAAAAAAATTAGTTAGTGGAAAAATCCAATTATTAGATTTTCCCACTAACTAAGTGGACTTTGAAGTGGCATTTCCCAAGTTTGACACCTAGAGATTACATGCTAGTGGAGTTTGAGGTGGAAGACATGCAAAATAGGATTTTGTATGTGTTTTCTCTACAAAAGGCTTTGTTTTTTAAATTTGCAAGACTAATGTTTCCTTTACTTTTGACCTTTTCTTACACCACAAATTTTCTTTACTCTCCTTTTTTCTATAGTGAAATTCCCTTATTTTCACTAACATAACGGTCCCACAACCATGTTCTTCAATCGGAGAATAGCGGGATTTACCGTGGTGGTGTCGATCGAGCTCGGGAGAGGAAGATTGTGGTGGAGTCTTCAAAGGTTGTATTTTCTATCCCTTTTGCATGTTTATTCTTGTTTTTATTGCAATTAGAATATTGTTGATTTCATCACTTCCGCTATGCATGCGTTCTTTATGTTCCATCACTACCAACAACAACAAAAGCAATAAGAAGTCAAATCATGTACACGTGAAGTTTCTGATTGTTAAAGAAAGAGTTCAGAATGGTCAAATTTTGATAGAACACATAAGAACAAACTCTATAGTGGTAGATCCATTGACTACACGTTTACCACCTAAAGTTTTTCATGAGCATGTTGCTCACATAAGTGTTAGTCACTTTTCTGATTTCATGGTTTAGTGAGAGTTTTTTATTGAGGATGTTCTTTGACCTTATTTTGTTTATTTTTAATATAGAATAAAGTTGATGGTTTATGTTTTATTATCTGAACTTATTTATCATGCATGCAATTTAGCATAAAAGTTTTTAAGAATGGTCTCACTAAGGAATTTGGACCAGTTGGGAATAGGCATGATCTAGATCACTTTGCATGTAGTTTCAATGTTATCCATCCATACTTGATCTATGTCATTGAATGTATTGGAATTGGTGATCAAGGAAGGTTTAGTTATAGGGTAGTGACGAAAGCTGCCTTGATTCTATGTTAATACAAGAGATGGACCAGATTGAATTAAAGGGAAATATTATTGAAATAATATGTTTATGCGCGCTTAAGGTTTATGTGATTTAATTATATCAGGTACACAAACATAGCTCAAGTGAGAGATTATTAGACGTATTTAAATAATAATATGCTTAATTAAAGTATGTTCTATGTATGTGGGTTAATAATTTATCACATTAGGTTATTTTATTAGATTTGACCTTATTATATGATCTAATTAATAAAGGCCCTAGATTACTAATTGAGTATAGACTTAATGGGTAGAAACTAATTCCTAGTTAATTAGGGTTTAGTAGGAACCCTAATTGAACTAGTATATAAAGAGACCTTAGGGCTATGGTCCTCTATATACCAAAACAATAAGCACCCAGTCTTTCTTAAATCTAATCTAGAGAAAGATGCCACTTAGGGCAATTGAAGTTTTGGTTGAGGAAGACAATAGCCGCCTTATAATTGTCGTCAATTTTGCAATGGTATCCGGTATGTTATTCTTGACAATTTAGCATGAATGATTCTAGGGTTATATCTATTCAATATAGATCTAAAGTATTTATCTTAGCGGAAAATTCCATTGAGAAAGCAAAATTTAAAAAAATATAGTTAAAACACCCTAGTGAAAAGTGTTTTGTTTTTATTTTAAAAAATCTAATTGAATGACTAATATAAATTTAAAATATTGTGTACGTATAATTAATATTCACAGACTTTCAATGTTTAGATTGAACAATTTTTTTTAATAGTATTAGTAAAAACAGGCCTAAATGATCACATTGAATGGCATTTACTTCCTTGCCGACCAATTGTTGATTAAACCCATAAGG
The DNA here is from genome assembly GCF_027475165.1 of Benincasa hispida. Lineage (NCBI taxonomy): Eukaryota > Viridiplantae > Streptophyta > Magnoliopsida > Cucurbitales > Cucurbitaceae > Benincasa > Benincasa hispida. The sequence continues at coordinate 50,028,474 of NC_143484.1, read as the reverse complement.
AACTTATTATCAATTAAAGTAAAAGTAAAAGGAAGCATGGATGAAGTATAAGGTCAAGAAAGATATTGATATGCCTAATTTTATTGTACTTTATTCCAAAAAAAATCATATTGAACTCAGAAAAATATGATTTCAATTTCAAGACACAAGTGAGAATTTATTAATTTGTGAAATTTAATTTTCCAATAATTTAATTTCATTTGTTTAATTAAAAAAAGAATGTTTACATCAATTTTAGGGATGAAAGTCAAATTTCTTCATTTTTTGTCCAACAATACATGAAGTTGAAAATTTGAACATCTAACATCTTAATCCAAAGTATACATATCAAGTTGAAGTATACTCACATTGATGAGTTTATATCAATTGTGACCCGTTGAGCCATTTTTAAGTTAGCAAATTTTTTTTAGTACAATAAATATGGAGTATGAAAATTTGAGCTTTCATTTAAAGATATAAATACGTACCAACTATCTCTAAGTTATGGTTGTATTTGCGAAGTAGCGTATCTATAACAAATATATAGGATAATCCTATTATTATCATTCTTTCAGATAAATGGCGCATCCACCCAAACTACGACACTAACTCTTAACTAATGATAGAGATGTTACAATAAGAAAAATTCTCCTTCCATACAAAAAAGTCCCTAAGAGATTATGTCAAAACTGGAATAGAGTGGCAACTTTATTATCCTCTTAAGAGAAACAAAATCGCCTAATTATAAGCCCATGAATTCTTTTCCCTCCACATGGGTTTAAAAATCACTAAATAATCATTGGAGTTAAGAACACTTAGTTGGAACACATGTTGAAATTTGGAAGGTAAAATTTTAGCTAAGTGTCTGAACTATGTTTTGGAGGAAGCATTAATACTTGAAAAAATTTCTAAGTGTTGGGAGCATGTGGTTGACTTAGGAATGGAATATGTGTTGGTTTAGAAGAGAAGAGGAGATGAAAAGTTTGGTCAAGTATTGAGAGAAAAATGTTGGGATTCAAGAGTTGGAAGCATAACTGGAATTGTAGGCTCACTTAGACACATACTAGGGCAAGAAGAACCGTTTTGGGATGTTTAGGTCTAGGTGAACGTATAGGAGAAGAAATGGTTAAGTGTTGGACAATCATGCGTTAAACTATGCACAACTAAGTGAAAACTAGGGTTGGACGCATAGCAAGGAGATAGTGAATGCATACGAGGTCCATGTTGGTGGTGTGTGTGTGTGTGAGGTTTCAAGCTAAATTTGGGCTAGTACAGGCCCGGGATCCGAGTAGGAACTAGGAAACCAAAAGCTTAGGGACAAGGAAAAAAACACTGCTGGCGAACTGTGAGTGATTTATTTTCAAAGGTTTTGATGCATCTATATACATATATGGTATGATATATATGTATGATTTAAAAACTTGGCATGATCTGAAAATGTGATTTCTTGGATTTTAATCACTAGTTTTTCGTAGTTTTACTTAGATTACTATTTTAATTTTGGTTTTGCTTGAAAGTATGTTTTATAATGATTTGACTGAAAACTGGAATTGTACCCTAGAAATGTTAGCATATCTCGTGGACATCTAGCTAGGATTGTGAATATGATCTAGCTAGGATTGTCAGTGTACCCGAGTATGTCTAGCGATAATTTTTTACATGTGCACATTCGGCACATTGTATTGGGTATTGGGATTGTTTCCTCGAACTTGTATTTGGTGGAATGGTTTACTTTGGAAAAGCTTATGAACATGCCAGTATTGTCTTAGTTAACATATTGAGATATTTACGTGTTTATACTCTGATATTGTTGTATGACTGATTGTCTATGCGAATGTTTTCAAAATGAATTTCAAAAGCAAAACCTATCTCTGTATAAAAGCATACTCACTAGGTTTCCTAGCTCATGCTTTTCAAATGCTTTGTTTTTCCTCCAAGTAGCGTAAGAGTGAAGTTTTAGGGTGTTGCTAAGGTCAAGATCTGCTACATTATAGCCATGCTTTTGGATTAAAGTATGCTCTTTATGAGTTATATAACCTAGGAGTTGAATTATCTAAGTTGTGTTTGGACGTTGTATAAACATTATATTGGTTGTAATAAAATAAGTTAGCCAGAGAGTTGTTGCTATGTTATACTTGGCTATAGGGTTGTTTGTAAAACATATGTAAGATGGGTAGTAGATATCGTAAAAGAATAGTATTTGTCGTCTTCACACCTCCTTTCAAGTATAAGAGGTAAGTTCAAGAGGAGGTGTGACACTAACAGAGGATACAATAAAAAGGATTTCACCAACAAAAATACTCAATTCATAAGATCAAACTCCTTAGAATTAAGTAAATTGATAAGAAAGAGCGTAGAAGTCTATGCAAAATAGTAGATTTTGAAGTACAACGAAATTCACTTAATCCTTCTAAAATCGTTTTAACTTAAGAAAAAGAATGGGCCGAACCTTTTTGTTTATAAAATTGCAACCACTTGAGACTGGATTGCCTAGGGAATCTCGGATAAGGCAACCCATTGATGGGTAGGCTGCCGAGCCATTGATAATTTCCCTTTGAACCCATTATTTTGACAGTCTACTTATTTACTACAGGTTGTAGGTGAGACTTAGGTGAATCTACCACATACAACTCAGGGATATTAAATTATTTTACAACTCTACTCTCTTATTCTTTTGCTTTAAATTCTATGCTAAAAAGTCCTTTTTACAACCATTCTTTATATATATATATATACACTTCAAAATCATGATTGGAATCTCTTAGTAGATGATATATGATTAAATTTACCTTTACCCACTAGTTTAAACTTTTGAGTCAATCGATAATTTAAGATGGTATGAGAGCATGTGATCTATAAAAGTCATGTGTTCGAACCCCTGCAATGTAATTTCATCTCCAATTAATATTGATTTCAGTTCAACATATATGCGTGAAAATAATTTTTTTATGTTCTACAGTATATCCATATTTCAAATTCAAAATTTTAAAATGCATAATTATATTAAAAATGATTAAAAAAACAATAACAACAAATGTAGTATTTCATGCCCAATTTTTTAAAAATAAATAGGTAAATATACAATATATAATATATTGTATGATATTACAAAATAATAATTATACAAAAAAAATCAATAGAAAAAAGTTCATAAATTAAGTAGTAATGGTTTATATTCAACTCATTATTTAGTGGATAACTACAATTAATTTTATAATTTTTAAATACATTTTAAAAAATTATTTAGATTTAAATTTAATTTCTAAATCTGCTATCAAATACAAATCTATTTTAAATAAATCTTTGGTTTTCAATATTTTCAAATTGCCTATCAAACAAATCTTTAACTTCTTAATTGAGAATATATAATTCATATGAGTTGAATAATACTTAATAAGAGATTAATTGTGTATATATATATAAAAGTCTTATTCACATTCTAACTTTGAAACAAACGGCAGCTGATCTGACAAATGAAATGAAAGTGAAACTATCATTTTCCTACCAAACCCCCATCTCCTGCGAGGCAGCCTTGATTTTTGGTTGAGTAAATTGATAGCTACTCCTTTTCCTTATGTAAAATAAAAGCATAATATATTCTTTGTGGGTTGGACTTTTTAATTAGCTCACATCTGCCCATTTGATTAATGTAACATGACATTCAATGTGCTTGTTGAGAAATTGCATTACATATTCGATTAATTAAATGAAACATTCACATCTACATAGACATGTTGATATAAATTATAATTTTCACCAAAATTAACTTTCTTGATTAATAATCAAATGAAACATTCACATCTAGATGAGCTTGTAGGTATGATTTAAAAAGGAATAACTCTCTTGCAAATTCCGTATACAAATAAAATATATCATATATACCCTTTTTTCCAAATCAATCATATTGATTTATTGGTGTAGTACCATTTCTTCTTAAATTAATATCCATGATCATTCCTTGGATTTTAAACTAATTTTCAAGTTATTGGAATCAATGTTTAAAATGTCGATAAAAATGTTGATAATGATAAGGATTGATATTGGTAGGAAAACTATAAATTTTTTTAAAAAATAGTAAAGGAATATTTTAAGTTTTATTTAAATAAATTCTCCAAAAATATCTATCGGCTTGGACTTTTTAAAACCTTGAAGGCAAGAATATGAATAAATAATATAAGAGGGCAAATATGAAAATATCGGGACGGTAAGGGTAGAACGAGAATAATAGAAAAGTGAATGGGCTTGAGCCCATGAATTTGAAACAGAAAAGAATGAAAATGGATTTGGGTTTCGATTCTCCACCAACCCCGAGGGCTACAAAACCGGTGATATTGGCGCGCATGACTTTAGAAAGCGACAAACCGACGGCCGGAGAATGTGAGTGAAAAAGGCGTCCATGTTCAGAGACAGAGCAACAATATTCATATTCATATTGACCTTGTCTCTCAATCCTGCCCCCCTCCCTCAATGCCGGTAATTGCGTATTGATTTTCAAACGAAGGAGAAGAAGAAGAAGAGAAACAGCGAGGCAGACAGAACGAGGAGATGGTGATGAAGAAGGCGACCACATTGTTGGATGATCTATTACAGAACGCTGGAGGTTGTGCGGTGATTGATGGAGGTTTCGCCACGCAACTTGAGAAACACGGCGCTGTCATTAACGATCCACTTTGGAGTGCTGTTTGCCTCATTAATGATCCTGACCTAATCAAGAAGGTCCTCTCTTACACTCTCTGTTATTGTTGTTTCTCTTTTCCTCCTTTGTTTTGGTGAATCACGTTTCATTCTCATTGGTGTTTATTGATTGGTTTAAATGTGTAGGTCCATTTGGAGTACTTAAAGGCTGGAGCAGATATTTTGGTTTCTTCATCTTATCAGGTTTGCTATTCGAATGGACCGAGCTTTCTTTGTTCTCTTTTCCACTGCATAAGTGGAAGTCTTTGGTGTGACCGGCTTTGGAGTACCTTTCTTTTAAATGTTTTACTGCTGTTTGTTCAAAACTTGATGATCCGAATTGGATATTTTAATGCTGATGAACAGAATGAATGAGGATCAAACTGATCACTCCTCTTGAATTGAAATTAAAGTACAAAATGAGCATTTCTATCCTGTCATGAAATGATGAACCAAGATGGAACGCTGTTAAATGAATTGGATTAAATTGGAGAATTTCAATAAAGTTAAATGAATTGGATTAAAGTGCTTCCCATGGAGTAACATTTCTAGACATTCAAGTTGTTATAATTAGTGGACCTAAATTATGCTACATTACAGTTTGTAATCGGATGTTGTAATAAGCGACTATACACAGGCAGGGCGACGTTATTTAGTATCTCAAAGGGTAATGTTTGTGTGCTAACTAATTTCTAACCACATGGGTTTAGTTCAATTGCCAAAAGTGCTATAAATCAGATTTTTTTTTTAACGGCATTTAAACTGATATTTAGTTTGTCATGCTATATGGCCATAACATCGTAAAAGAGCTTCATTTTGCCAATGAATTGAAATTCAGTTTTGTATAACTCAGGATTTGTATAGATCAATATATTGAATTTATATGCCTTTTTCAGAATTCTCTCTATTTTTTTGACCCGAAATAAAATTGGAGTGTGAAATACGACATCAGTTTGTGCCTTACAGTTTCTTAAGAATTCCAATAATCTTAAGGAATAAGATTGAAGTATTTTTTTTGCTTTATATCTCCGAAACTTCGTATAGAAATAATTCCTTCTGTTAGAAATTATAAACAGAAAACCAATAAATCAGTATTCAAGCCAGTTAATTACTCTCTCTTGTCACACATTTTATTCTATTACAGGCCACCATTCCTGGGTTTATATCAAAGGGGCTGTCCGTGGAAGAAGGGGAATTGCTTTTAGAAAAGAGTGTTAAATTGGCCATTGAAGCTCGTGATGGTTTCTGGGATTCTGTGAAGAGTATCCCAGGGCATAAGTACCATAGGGCTTTGGTTGCAGCATCCATTGGAAGCTATGGTGCCTATCTTGCTGATGGCTCAGAGTATAGGTGAATCATTCATATGAAATATTGAAATAAAGAGTCATAAGGAATTTGTAAATATATGGAATTGACAATCTGACCTAAACCTCTTTCCCCCCCCCTCCCAGTGGGCATTATGGGCCAGATGTGAATGTGGATAAGCTGAAGGACTTTCATCGACGCAGATTGCAGATTCTTGTTGATGCAAGCCCAGATTTGCTTGCATTTGAGACTATTCCCAATAAACTCGAAGCCCAGGTTTGTGTTATGCCAACTCTTATATCATCTAAATTGTGGTTTAATGATAGACCCACTCTTTCTGCCGCAGTGATGATACCACTGTAAATTATGTTGTTATGCTTTGGTCTGAGTGATAAAGTATTTGAGGAAACAGCTTACCCTGTATTTTATAATCTGTTCTGAATTTATGAGTAGTTCACTTCAAGGGATCAAGGTAATTTGATGACCATCATGGCGTGGTGTGAATGGGGGACCCATGCATCATTAGGTTAGTTTATGAATTGTGTAATTCATGATCAAAATTGTTTTATAATAAAATTTTGATTTCTTTTCAAATAATAATAATAATTATTATTATTATTATGGATATAAATCCTGTTCAAGTCTCTTGATTTAGAAATGATCCCATTTTACACTTCCAATTCCAGATAGAATCCCGAATTTACATATAGTAATGTCCCTCTCTTACCAAAAACAAGTCATTTATGGATATTATCAGGAGGTTCATGCGGATGCAGTGTACTCCCTTTTTCACTCTATTTTAATTCCTAAACCAGAATTCTGATTTAGTTAGTCTTTGTTATGAAATGGAAGAAAAATGTTGAATGTTTCTGATTATTGTCATGAGCATGTCAGGACACTTGTTTCAATTGTTTTTGCATTTTGTTTGGTTTCCTGTCCTCTCTATGATCTTGTTTCCAACCAATCTTACCTTTGTTCCTTCCACTCTGGTCTTAAAAAAAGTAGGCCTGTGTGGAGTTGCTCGAAGAAGAAAACATCCAAATTCCATCTTGGATCTGCTTTAGCTCCATAGATGGTGAGAATGCACCATCTGGAGAGAGCTTCGAGAAGTGCCTCCATGCAATTAATAAAAGTGACAAAGTAAATGCAGTAGGCATAAACTGTACACCTCCTCATTTTATCGAAGCCCTCATTACAAAGTTCAAAGAGGTAGGAAATAAATCTCTTATAGTTGAAATTTGATATTGCTTTCTTGTTCAATGGTTTTGAAACCGAAATGCTCGCTACAGTTAACAAACAAGCACATTGTTGTCTATCCCAATAGTGGCGAGGTATGGGATGGCAGATCCAAGAAATGGCTGGTGAGTCAACTTATTCTTCCTTCTCCCACTCTGATATTTCATGGTTTGTGGGCCTACATTGGGATATTTCCATTACTAATTTAGTGTTCTCGTTTTGTTAGCCATCAAATTGTTTTGGTGATGACAAATTCGAATCATTTAGTTCAAGATGGCGCAATTTGGGAGCAACATTCATTGGAGGCTGTTGTCGTACAACACCGTCTACCATCCGAGCTATATCAAAGGTTTTGAAAGAAAGCTCTCATTAGTGACAATTGATAAGTTGACTGTCTGTAGCTGGATGAGATTGTTGACTGAACGGAAAGATTGTACTAAATCAGGCAAGTTGGTCCTAAAGCGAGAGGCAAGTTGGTCGGTAACTTCAAAATACTTTCTTTGGAATAATTTTTTTAACCTTTTTTTAGTTCTTTTGTAACTACAAGATTGAGGTGTTACAGTATGTACTCCAGATGTACTTGTTACCTTTATAGATTTTACTGTATCAAACTCGAAAGACTAGTTAAAGAAAGTAGGCATTTTCTCCTATTTCTGATATTCAAATAAATTGAGAAAAGAAAACTATTACATTTTCGGAGCATATTTTATATTTTATTTCAAGGAATGATAAAAACTTAGAGAGTTGGTCAATCAGGACAATGCAAACTTTGGATGCTGAGGCAGAACTTGGAAGTTTATGAGCAGGAAAATAAGAACCGACAGAATTCAAATCCCTTACTGGATTAGGAAATCTACATATCAGAAATTTTCCCTATATTCCCAATCTTAGTTGCTTATAAAATAATTGCAAGTGTGCATATATATATATATATAATCTCGACTGATTTGATCAGCTCGAGCTGGGCTGAGAAAATCTTCTTTCTTCTGGGAAAAGATAAAAAGTGGAGGAACAATTGTTTATCCTTAACGTAGACTGAGAAGAAGAAGCCGAAAAGTATGGGATTAGACAGAAGGTAATGGATAATGCAAATTGGGACGGGGGGCCCTAAAACGAGATCTCAACTTTTAGTTGAACCAAAAGTAAAAGTGTCCCTTTCACAGGGAGAAAGGTGAGTGATGGGTTGGTTTCGGACTTTTCCTCATCCCCTCTTAATTAGGGTACCCCACAAATTTAGGCAGCCAATCAGAGAACAAGCCTTTGGATGAACTTTGTTCCTTCAACCAATGAAGAAGTGGATAAGGCCCTTCTAGGGACCCACACAAGCAAGTCCTTTTTTTAGTAAAAAAGTGCCTAAAAGTGCAATTCTTTCCCAGTTGAGACCCTTCTCTGTTGTGAATTTAACTGTAAAAGCGCAGTCTGTGGGGCATGCCCTTGGCCCCTCGATGGTGTCCTGTTAAAATATTTTCTCGTGAACTTTTATAAAAAAAGAAAGACGAACTCGTAGAAAATATCAGACTCGGACTCTATGTACAATGTCCAATTTGAAGCCTGCAAGTTGAGTTTTTAATACAAACTCACATTCTCACCTGAGTTTTCGAGTCTATTGACTCTTCTAACATTTCTGGTTATTTGAATTCAATGACGATGAGGAAAAGTGTGGAGAAAACAGTAGAGGGAGGTAAAACCGCCAGAGCCTGTGATAGCTGTATCAGCAAGCGGGCTCGGTGGTACTGTGCTGCCGATGATGCTTTTCTGTGCCAAGCTTGTGATGCTTCAGTTCACTCTGCCAATTCCTTGGCTCGTAGGCACGAGCGAGTTCGTCTTCAAACTGCCTCTTTCAGACCCTCTTCAGACAACTCCTCTGCTGCCTCATGGCACCAGGGCTTCACCAAAAAGCCACGGTCGCCTCGAATGGGAAAGACTGCTCCGGCAAGGAAGCCATTTGCTCAGGTTCCGGAGGTGAGTGCTAAAGAAGAAACTGAAGATCAAGAACAGCTTCTCCTTCATAGAGTTCCTGTATTGGGAGCCGATTCAAAAGATGGTAATTTGGCTAGTTTTGTTGGGGGAAAAGAAAGTTCAAATGGGTATCTCTCGTACGATATGGATCCTGCTGAATTCGCAGCTGATGTTGAGAGTTTGTTGGGGAACTCGCTTGATAATGAGTGCTTTGATATGGAAGAACTGGGGCTAGCAGCTTCCAAAGAGCACTCAATGACTAATGATGATTATTCTTTAAACAGCCGCGAACTTATTAAGATTGAACCAGATGAGATAGAGGAATTAACTCCGATGCTCAGCGCAGAAGCCGATACAATGAGGGAGCCATTTGAGCTGAACTTTATGGACTTCGGCAGCAATCCAACGACGTGCAGTGAGGAAGACAAGGTGATGATGGAAGTCAGGGCATTGGTGAAGAACGGTGAACTTGAGATGGAAGAGACGAATATTGTTGAAAACAAAAAGAAAGTATCATTGAGTTTGGATAGTGAAGCAGTGATAATAGCTTGGGGGAGCAGAGGAACTCCATGGACGTCCGGTGATCGACCGAATCTCGACCTCGATTATTACTGGCCGGACTACATGGTTTGCTCCCTTCCCTTCTTAATTGTGTCCTATGATATTTAGTAGCTTGTGTTATTGTTTTAAGAATGTATTTCATATAATAAATGCTGTCTCTGAAAGTGAAGTATGTTTTTATGAAGGGTGTGTGTGAGAGTGATTGTTATTATCAAACTTACGGGGAGCTTGGCGGCAGAATTGGCCGACAGGCGGTGGCCGGAGTCGAAGGAGAGAGAGAAGCACGAGTATCGAGATATAGAGAGAAGAGAAGGACGAGATTATTTGCAAAGAAAATAAGATATGAAGTTCGAAAATTGAATGCAGAGAAGAGACCGAGAATGAAAGGAAGGTTTGTGAAGAGATCCTCTTGCTTTCCACCACCACCTTTGCCTTTGTTTAATTAATGATTATTAACATCATATATTATATATATCATTTGTGCGTGTTCGGAATTTAATAGCCAATGTTGATTTTGTACCACTAATTTTATACAATAATGTCTTTTATCCAAAGTTAAGGTCGGTCACTATATTCATCGGAAAATTATAATTGAATTCTCTTTCTCCCACTTTTGATTCCTAGAAATGTCTAATGAAGTTTTGTATGTGAAACCTACACTCAGTGGCCTCTCTGGAAAGATTTAATTGAAAGCTAAACTAACTTAAAATATGTGATAATCAATATCAATCTTGAGATTAGATGTTCGATCATTTGATTTCACATATGGTAAAAAAACAAACAAATAAAATTTTGTTGATATGAAGAACCCATTAAATAATTAAATATTTAAAAAAATCATAACCTAACTTTCAATAATTAATAAAAATGTCAATTTATGTCCCTAAATTTTAAGGATTGTATCAATTAAAATCTTTGATTATTAATTTTATCAATTTAAACCTTTAATTTTCATAAATATATCAATTTACACCTTCTTCTAGTTTGCATTTGGCAAATTTTGTGTGAAATTTATAATTTATATCAATTAAACTTCTAAATTTTCATAAGTGAATAAATTAGGCCTTGTTTTACCATTATATTTGAAAATCATCCATGCATCAATTTTACATGTGTGTAGACTTCTTCAAACGTCGGTTTTACAAAACGAACGATTAGAGTTGATTCATGGACAATTGTCAAAGGAAATTTTAAACTTAAAAATCTAGATTGATTCTTTTTTTAAAGTTTAATAGTTTAATTGATACAAATATAAATATTCGAGACTTAAATTGATATAATTATTAATTCATGATTTTAATTGCTATAAAGTTTAGGAGTTTAAATTGATATTTTATTTTTTCTAAACTAAGCTTTGTTAGATTGTTGAGAATGAATGTATGGTCTTTAAATAGATACGATAAGTGTAAGTGGGCCCATGTAATAAACTTGTAAAGACTTGTACCTCTTTGGAAATTATGTCCCAATATCAATTCTTACGTTTCGTTTTCAAAGAAACAAAAATTCCAATATTATTTCAAATTTAGCGAAATGTGGACCTACCTTTATGTTTGTTCTCTGTATTGCCCTTCTTTTGTTATGTGCATTTTAATTTAGATGGATAAGGCACTCGATACTATTGGTTTCATTCTACTTATTGATTAATGTGGACAAACAAAAAAAACTATTTAGGGGTGTTTGATAAATGGGTATATGTTGTTGGGTTGGGTGGGTATTTATTAACATATTTGTTAAGCCCATAAAGAAAAACTGTGGTTATTAAAACCACATTTTTTACCCACTCAAAACTAATTCTAAAAACCAGTGATATTTTCATTTCTTTCTCTCTTCCCTCATCTTCGCCATTTGGATTATCCCCATATCTGGTTTTTTTTTTATCGTCAAGAGAATGATAACTTTTGCATACGTCACGACATGTAATTTTTGTGTTTGTATTATGACACGGATATTATAAGTATCGAAAAGAACATATATTTTGTGATTTTTTTTTTGAAACGATCACATGTTCAGTTGGTTCATATTATTTTTGTGATCTTATGAAAAATGTTACTGTACTACATCACATTCTCCTCATCATAATCAAATGAAAGGTAATTATCCTATGTATAATTTCAATTCCAAATATACTACTCATATTATATAAAAATAAACTATATGATATGTGAAATAATAATATTAAGTTAGCAAGATTCAATATATATACATACAATATACCAATTAGTAATTGGGATAATTACCTTCAATATATATACATACAATATACCAATTAATTGAGCAACAATATGAAATGTATTTTATTGGTATGTTTTATAGATGCAAGAGAATTAGAATTATTACAGTTTTTGAAAAGAATATATGAAAAATAATCTATTATGTTCTCAAATTGAAAAAAAAATGAAATTGTCCAGTTTATGTCATAAATGATTTGAAAAAATACGTGTATATTTAAAACTTAATCAACAATTGCAAAGCATAAAATTAAAAAAAAAAAAAAAAAAAAAAAAAAAAAAAAAAAAAACAAACAGAAAAAAATAGAACTAATCTCGTTCACAAGAAACTACATCAGATCCCTCAACTCAATTCAACTCAACACAACAAACGCAAATAATAATTACCAACTCAATTCAACTCTGCAAACAAATACATATGATTTAACTCTCCAGATAATAATTACCAACTCGACTCAACTCAACTATCTACTTTTATCCCCCACCAAACACACCCTTATTGAATCTTTTTATCTTTAGGCCCAAACTCTGTTTATCTTTAGGTTTAGTTTGGAGTCGATAGTAATGGACTTTTACAAAAATCACTTGTTAAATAAAGTAAATTGGTGTCTGATAAATTTTAACTTAAATTTGAAAAAGTAGATTATACTGTATGATAAATAAGTAAAAAAAAATCTTATTTTAAATATAATAACTAAAATAAATTTATAAATATTTTTTTTTAAGCCAACGTGAGCGTAACTCAAGTGATATAGTGCTCGTACTATCAATATTGAGGTCAGAGGTTTAGATGGATGTGTTCTGGATATGGTTAATTTGAATTTAACTTTTTGAAACTGTAGATCTAGCTTTTTATAATTTAAAAATGAAGGATAATTATTTTAAATAGTGAAATTATTGAAAAAATAGTTTCAAATATAGTAAAATATTACTGTCTATTACGAATGAATTGGTTCATTTTTTCTATATTTGAAAACTGTCTTAAACAAATTGAATTATTATTTTCAAATGAAACCAGAAGTACGCAGAATTTCATGACATACAAACCTATCATTTTCTCATTTACCATTGTTGAACTAGAAAAAATATATAAAGCAAAAAGTCAACGCTATTATATTCTTGACATTGTTTGGTTCTTCAACCAGAAAATGGATTTCCCTAACATTGTCCAATAATTTTCAGTTATTTGGTTCCTTTCTCATAATTTTAAGTCTTCCATTCCTTTGATTTTAACAATATTTCTTTCTCCCTATTTCTAAAAAACTTTATGCATTTTACGATAGGCAATACCCACATTTGATTTCTCATTAGAAACCAAACCATTTGTTTTTATGTGTTTTAAGCAATGATCAAACCTTGTTGAAGAAAAACTTAGGTAATGTTTACCAAATTATAATGAAAATTGGTGTAATCGGAATGAAATTTTATTGATAGATGAATTGTAATATGCTAGAATAAATCAAAATCAAATAAGGACAGGAAAATATACTCTTTCCCCACTTCAACTTATTGTTGTAAATAATCAAAAAGAGGGGGAAAGCTTGCTTGTTGTAGCCCTCTTTTTGTAGACTAGGCTTGGTAAGCGTAAGCTATTTAAGTAGGCTCGAGAAGGGTAGGCTCGCAGCTTCGCTCAGCGGAAGAGCATTTCGAAACTATTAGTCAAGCGGGAGCGCCCAACCTATGGGCTTTGAAAGGATAGGGGAAGGGAATAAAACAAATGAATTGCTTTTTATCGCGTTACATATGATTATGAATCTGTCACATTTTACCCGTTATCATTACTGTTTAACCCTAACTGTAATAGTAACAATAAAGGTAAAAATAAATGTAGTAAATACATAATTTTCATATTGTTACGGTAGCAATCAGATTTAAACATCTTTTATTCCTCAATTAAGTTACACGATTTGATTACAAATTTCATGACGGATCCCACATCTCATTATGACTATAAAAAAATAGTAAATAACAATAAAAGCAATTAACTGGGATACTTTTTATATTATTATTAATGGATTACTTTTCAACAAGTAAACGTGACCTTAATGCAAAATGAAAGACGGTGAAAGATAAGGATTTTGTTAAAAGAAAAATGAGATTTAATGTCGATCTCAATTGAAATACCGACGGGTATCTGAATTTTGTAGAAATATCAAACGGATATATCAGCCCATAGTTCAGGCCCATCAAGAATTTGAACTCGTTGCCCAATGATTTCATCCCTGGTTCTGGACCCAACCCATCCGGCCCAAAAATGATTTCATCCCTAGTTCGGGCCCATAAGAATTTAGGACAGTTATGCGTATGCCCTTTTTCGGTCTTATTTCATTCAATACAACTTATTTACATTTTTTTTAAGGAGATTTTCAAAATAAATTAATAAACTATTTATATAAAATAGTAAAATTTAATATTTTTTTTGATAGAGATTAATAGAAATCTATCAATATCTATTAATGTTTTTTTTTTTTGCTATTTATGTAAATAGTTTGACATTTTTCAATCTCCTTTTTTTTATTCCCCGTCCATTTAAAAAAAACACACACACAACCTTGAGTTATTCTAGAACTACTAATTTATATACATTATCTGAAAATATCTATAAACCAACTCTTTAGTTATCAAACAAATTTGAATAAATGGTCCAAGTCCAACCAATACTGGTAAATTCAATCGGAGTAGGTTTCGTTATCTACTAATGATATTTTAAACAAACTATGGACCCTCATTTTTTTTCTTTTTTGTTTTTTATAACATGTGACGTAGAAGAGTTGAGCCTCTAACTTCAAAGGTAATATTACAAACACTATGTAAGTCGAGCTACACTTATTTTGACAACTATAGATCCTCTTTATTATCTATTTATATATATACATTATCTACGCTATTACTTTTAAAATAGAGATTAAATATGAAAGTAACCAAAGCTTAAACTCTAGTCGAAAATTAAATATAAAAAAATGTATAGAAATTTATAAAGTCCAAAACTAAAAAGGACGAACGTTCATTAGTTCATTCAGACACTAAAACTATATAAGTTTAGTATTATTATTATTTTTACAATAAAAATTGGAGGGCACAGTAAATGGGAATAACTGCCTTGTGCATGGGATACACATACATAGGCCTCAACTTCTTCACATCAACATCTGTCCACAATCCAATGCTTTTTCCTAATTATATTTTTTTAACTCTTTTTTTTTTTTTTTTTTTTTTTTAATTTTCACCTCCCTTTTATTTTTCTTCCTTTACTGAGCCGATTTAAGAGTCAATTCCAGCTCAACGTTCACTTTCTCAACCCGGTTTCCATTGCTCAGAACCCGGCTCGATCCCTCAAAACTAGACCCAATTCCCAAGTCAGGAGCCGGTCCGATTTTGAGTTTGGTCCGGTTGTCAGGCTTCTTGAACCGGCTCCGAGCCTTGACCTTGAGAAGCTCGCCGGAAGCAGCCAAATTGGGTTCGTTACAAACATGGCGAATGTCGCAGCATTTGAGGGAAAGGTTACCGTTGTTTGACGGCGGCACATCGGGTTCGACGTTCATGGATCCGTTCAACACGGCGTCGACGGCGGCCTGACACCGTTCCCAGTCGCCGGAGTAGAGCAAACCGACAGAACCGTACACAGGATTCACCATCCGACCACACGCCTCGTACAGCAACGACTTGAAAATGGCTTTAAAAAAAACACAACAAGAAGAAGACAATTTCAATTCCATCAACCACTTTTCTTTTATTTCTCATTCTCGCTAAATCATCATTTAAATCTAAATTCTTAAACAAATGAGTTATTATAAATAATCCTACAAACTATTGATCATAGTAATTAAAGAATGAAATAGATTTTTCATGCAGTACAAATTACAATCCTTTAAGATAGGAGGTTCAACTCTCCAAACCATTTATTTGTTGTGTCGTATTAGGAAAAGGAAGAAAAACAGCATCAAAAGTGTTAAAAGTGTTAATACCATTAAATTAAGTTAAAATTTTGAGCCAATTCAGAATTTAACATGGTATAGAACAAAACTTTTATAATATTATTAATTTCTATTTATTGGGTTAAGCACAAAATTTCAAACTTGTAAGTGATTTTCAGAATAAATTTGAATTAATGGGTGGTTTAACAAAGAGTTATGAACCAACCATTCAAACATTTAAGTCAATATTATGATGTATTTAATTATATTAATATTGTAATTGAGAAATAATTTTGTCAAAGAGTTATGAACCAACCATTCAAACATTTAAGTCAATATTATGATGTATTTAATTATATTAATATTGTAATTGAGAAATAATTTTATTTTCGAAATCAACCTTATGAATTTGCTTAACTTCAACCTGCTTTCAAAAGGAGGCAAAAGAGGGGGGAAAAAGCTTCCAACCTCCAAAATAATAATCGTTAAGATATTACACTCTAATTGAATAATAATGAGTAAATAAATAAGAAGTAATCCCATCACCAGCTTGTTGTCCAACTGAGAATCTTTTGATTTTTTTGAGACAAAAAAAAGGAAAATTAATTAAATTATATATAAAAAAATGGAAATAAGATAGATGAATGAAAAAAAGGGAATAAACCAGGGCGGAGGGGTTGGGCGGCGGCGGAGATGAGGTTGAAGAGGCCGGCGCGGCCGTAAAATTTGGCGAGAAAAATGGTGGCGTTGGCTTGAGAATCAGCGGAGGGTATCCATTGAAGACAAGGTCTAATTATACAGTCATCGCTACATCCTTTACGAAGAATACGACACCCATTGCAACTCATTCTCATAATATATATATTTTGCCTTCAAAAACCCAAAAAAGGATATTTTTTCTGAAAGCTGATGGAGAACAAAGCAGAAGAGGGGTACCTATTTATGAATGTAAAGAAACCGAGGGCATTCAAGGAATTTCCACATCAGATCTTGTGTTTAAACTGCAATTTGGCAGCTACTTCAATGGGGCACTTGAATAATATGTAATTTTGGTGATGAGTAAGAAAAAAGAAAATGCCTAAAAGTGATTTGATGGAACTGAAAGTGGATTTTTGTCTTATTAAATATTTAAGATATATAATTGTAATTTGCTGATGGTTTTATGTATGTAATGTAATGTAATGTTATGTTATGCTATGCTATGCTATGCTATGCTATGTTATGCTATGTTATGTATGAGACAAAAGAGAAACAGCAAAGCAACTAGAAGTGTGGAGGGCATGCAGTGGCAGTGGTACTAAAGTATACAAAAAGAGAAATGCAAAGAAAGTACAAAGCTTAATGGGAATGTGATGGCTTCTATAACTACTACTCTTTGCCCCCACAAACCTTTTACACTTTTGACTTTAAGTTTACTTCTCTTTTTATTTTTCTTTATTTTTCTTACTACAATAATATATATATATATATATTACTAGGTAGCCCAATGGTAAATTTATTTTTTTAACTCCTTCTAAACTTAGGTTCAAGCTCCACTCATTACATTTGTAAAGACGAGTGGAGGTTTCGTTTTCCTTAACATATATATCTGATAGATTACTAGTGGTGTTTTGACAATGAAATTCATATAAATACAAAATACTTATCATATAATTTAGGTAGGTGAATCCATATGTATACAATTGTAAGCATGCGAGGTCATGCAATGCCTATAGGCGATCGTAAGCAATCGAGCATTTGTACACATTAGGTTGGTTTATTTAATTAGAAAAAGAAAATAATCCGAAAATTGCAAAATGCAGCCCTTGGAATTTTGAAACCACTAAAGTGCAAATGGTTTTTCAGGAAATGGATGGGTGAAGTTAATTAAGTATTAACTTAAGTGGTTTCCATTTTTTGGGCGAATTACTTTGATTCTCTAATTAATATGGGGATTTTGTTGTCTGATTAAACTTGATATTGTGACGTTGGTAGGAGAAAGCATAACAATCAATTTTTTGTTGGATTTGCTAATTGAAGCATATTATAGCTTCATGCCCTAAATGCATATTTCTATATAATTAGGTTGGGTTTTGGTTTAATTACCTTAGAATTATGTGAACAAACTAAATTTAGAAATTACTTATCACTTAATAAAGTAGAGATGATTTTTATATGGAGTTGTTTTATAAGGAAATAGGTTTTGGTTTCATTATTAGAAATCAAACATTTGGCAAAATAACCAAAAAAAAAAAAACGTATATAGGTTCCACCGACACTAGCGTGATACATGCATAAGCAACCCTAACGTTACATTATTTTAGACCTTTCTTTTGAAAAGTAAAGATGAGATCACTTTTTAACGTTACATTACTTTTAGAGTTGTCCGCACCTTAGTTGATGGTCTAGTATCCATATTTTTTTTAGTAATACTTGGGTGCTAAGCTTATGAAGCACAGACACGGACACGGATACGAGATACAGATACAATAAGATACGGCGATACACCAATATCTAAAAAACTAGGATATTGATATGTTGAAAATATATTTTTTAAATTAAAAAAAATCTATGATATAGATAAATTTAGCATACAAGTTAATGACAATAGTACAAAATACAATATGAAAAGCAACATTAAGATATTGAAGTACAATAGTCAATAAAATGCAATAGAAAAGTATCTCATATTGATCAAAGAAGAAGAAAAAGATTAGAGGAAAAAGTATGAAGATAAACGAAAAACTTATTCGTTAAATTGTCGAAAATATTCAAGTGGGTTATATTTCAGTGGACTTTGTGAGAACTCAAATGTGAAGATGAAGATTAGATGATTCTAGAGTTTGGTCTTTTATTTATTTATTTATTCTTTTAGTTTTGGACTCAAGTAAGAAGATTTTTAAATAGGTTACCTTGTTTTAGATTGGGAAAGATTAGATGAGTTAATTATCTTTTTTTTTTTTCCTTTTGAAAAAGGTAAGCTTAATAATAGATATGTCAAATCACATGTCAAATACGTATTTAAAAAATATCTAGAAGTATCGATATCTAATACGTGTCTGATATGGATTCTTTGTCTTACATGAAATATCTATGTTTCATAGCATCCAAGCATTGAGTCTTTTCTAGAGTTGTCTTCACTCTCATCACAAATAAAAAAATAAAAAATAGAATTAAAATACTTCAAAAAAGAAATAAGAAGAATTTACCACACGATAAATTATGATCGGATAATTTCGTGAAATGCAAAAATATGGGTGCTACTTAAGCAATTTTAATGTTCATACTTTTTTATGTATTTTTTTCATATATTTTATATGAGTCCTGATCATGACACAAGTATAGGTGTAGCTATATCATCTTCAAATGTAGCATTTTAATCGTTTTGAACATTTAGTTTTATCTTGTAAAGCTAGCAGCAAAATTATGACTATGGATTTCTATATATCCACGATAACCTTGGTATCAAAAAAGAATTTTTTTTAACCTCTTTCTTCCATTTTTGATAAATCACCTTAAAAGGGATTTTTTTTTTCCTTCATAAATTTTAAAATTAAAAATATAGTTAATTTCAATAAAGATGCCTATGAGTCAATAATTCTCTATCTCCATTATCACTCCCCCCTTGTTCAATTAAGACTTTCAGTTAATCATACCAAATTATATAATTAAAAATTTGATTAAATAAGAATAATAATAATAATAATAAGCTAAAAGACCAAAGAAACAAAGATAGTGAATATTCATTTAGTTTATAGAGTTTTTTTTTTTTTTTTTTTTAACATCTTCTCATTCCCCATCTAAAGGGAGATTCTCAATGTTCATGGAAAAAGTGAACATGCACATAAATGTTGTTTGGAAAAGCCTATTTCATCAATTTTGGGCCGTTAGTTGGTCCAATAATCGATCAAATGGGCCAGTAATATGGTCCATTGGTCTATGAATGGGTGGGTGAGATGGTCCAGTAATTCATCAGTGGGCCTGTGGGCTGGTCCACTAGCCTATCAATGGGCCGGCTACCCAAACCTCACGGTCCAAAGCTTTCTAAATCGGAAAAAGGTGATTCATACTCATACCTAGCATATTTTGGAATATATCAATATACTATACCTTGAAATACTATATTTAATATTCAACATTCCAACCAATATTAAATTTACATTCCTACCCATCATATTTCATAAATACACGTCAACATACAAAATTAATGATTTAACCATATTCATTGACATTCTTATCTATTCCTTGAATTTCAATTAAGAAAGTTCTTTTTTTTTTTTAAAAAAAAAAAAAAAAAAAAAAAAAAAAGAAAGTAAAATTTTAAAACATGAATGCAGAGACTGGGTGTTATCAGTTAGTTGATAAAAACTAGAAGACATTTATGTGTCTTTTATTATACAATAGTTTACTCATAATATGATATTAATTTTCTTAAAATAGAAGTGGTAGTTGAAATGAGAAGAAAGTAATTAAAATGTGGAGAAAGAGAGAGAGAAAGAGAGAAAGATGGTGTAAGTTGATTCCAAAATCCAAATTGCAAACAGACAAAGAAACACAAGCCGCTTGCAAAACTGCAGCTTTTCTCAACTTCTTCTTCGCGCAATACGCGCCGTATTCTCATATCTCGGTTTCTCTGTTTTTTTTTTTTTTCTTTTTCCTTTCTTTCTCCTTCTTCAACTTATAATTTCTTTTTTTTTTTTTTCAAATGGATTTGAAATAATTTTTCAAGTGTTTAATTAAAATTTTAAAAAAAATTTTATAAAATATGTTGGTATTTAATGATTACCTCTCTCTGATTCTTCACCTCCATTATATTGTCGTGGCTACTACTGCCCTCTGATACTACTCCTATCAACCACTGTTGACAACCAACTCTAACCACCACTATTGTCGTCCAACTTCAACACTACTTCTGAAAGATATTTTTTTTTTCTAAGTCATTCATTCACAAGGCATTTAATCTCTCAAACAAAATAGATTTTTCATAATTTTCTATGTTAAAATAGATCATTTCTAACACAGTTTCAATTTAAACGACAATTTTGTTTTTTTTAAAAGAATCTAATAAAAACAATAATATTTCATGTTTAAAAATATAACTAAAATGTTCAATACTCATTATTTTTAAATGTTAAAATTTCAAATATTACTATTACAACAACATACTCTTCAACTTAAATATTACTAACATTTATAACCTTAAATATGGTAGGGTGGTGATAGAGACTAAGAATACTATCCTCACTACCTCTCTCATTCTCATGTAATTGAGAATTTCGTGCCTCGTTTAAGATAAATCTTAACGGATTAAATGGATATCTCTAAATAAATTCACCAAAATGAAAATATAAAAATAGGAACGAATGGAATCATTTGAAATGTCACCATTTTATAGTACTAATGGTTTGTACTCACTCCTACATTTGTGTTTTTTCTTTTAATTGCTGGGCCTCCCAAGTCCCAATATTTTGTTTTTCTTTTATCCCTTTTTATGTTAATTAAATTATACCACATACCAACAACCCCAAAGATCTCCATATCTCCATTTTCCTAAACCAAACAAACACTAAAATCCAACTTCCAATCTACTTCTTACTTCTTCCCCCCAACTATTTATATCTCTCCTTTTAACCTTACCTTTGTCCCCTTCAAACCCTTCCCTTTTTTTCATGAATTCCTCTCTCCAAAATCCTTTAAAAAATTCAATTCAATTATTTTTCAATCCAAAATTTGTTTTTTCTTCACTAAGAGGATGATGAAGTGAATGCTGCAGCATAATTCGAATTCCGAACTAAACGGCATCTCATTTATTTGGGTTGGGCCTGTTGATTCGGTGATGAAGGCCCAGTAGGCCCAACTAGGAGACAGCTTCAGCCTTCGGCTACACAACCGAAATGGACGAAGAATAATAAACAGATATTTCTGCAAATGCCAGATCATTCAGATTCGACATTGAAATGACATATTACACACCAGAGATTAATTTTAATTTTAATTTAATACAACCTTTTTTTTTCCCCACTTTTTTTACCTTCTCTCTTCGGATTCAGTTACGGACAATGGATTGGCCTTTTTTGAAATTGAACCCTCCAAATTTTTGTACAGACACAAGACCGACCTTCTGGCCTCTACTTCTTTCTTTTTTTGCAGTACAAAATTTGGTATTTCCATTCATGTCCAAAAAAAAAAAAAAAAGAAAAGAAAAGAAAAGAAACCCAGAAAAACATGAAGAAAGAAGTTGCTTGACATTCTACACATTGTTTTCTGTACTGGAATGAATTAAAAAGAAGGAATTTATGATTTCATATATAACAAAGTGAAGTACCAAAATAACCCCGGTTTTCTCTGTTGCATCAGAGAAAAACGCGTTATAATGTAACAAAAAAGAGAAAAAATGAAAGAGAAAAACGGGGGTATTTTGGACGAAGAAAAATAGTGACAAGGAGTGTAAAATTGAATTATTAATTCTACTAATTATGAAGAGGATCCGGACAACTGGGTATTTTCCTTTTGCTGTCTTCGAATCCTTCATCATGGTGGTGGCGATCGAAGGCTCTGCCGTTGAAGTATTTTTGGAGAAGTTCATTTCTGGCGGTGTCTTTTTCTTCGCCGGTGAGTGATTTATCCGCCGTATGCGGCGGCGGCGGAGGAAAAACTCGTGATGCTCTAGCTTGGCAGTGACAACAAACCCAAATCTGTGACACCCACAGGATCAAAATTAGTATAGCAAAAGCAGGGGAGGAGGAGGAAGTGGCGATTCTTCTGGTAAACATGGCTTGCCGGCGGCCAGAAGGGGAAAAAAATCCACATAAAAAGAAAGAATGAAACTTGAAATATTTCAATAGCTCTCAAATCCCTCCTCTATCTAGGTCAACACGTATAAATGTCATAGTAAATTGAGTTTGGTGTAAAAAGAAGAAAACAGAGCTATTTCTTTCTCTATATATTTTTTTTTTTCTCTCTTCAGATGGATTTGAGGCTTAAGTTTGAGATATAAGAGCAAAGAAAAGACGGCTATAATGGGACTCGGAGAGAAGAGAGAAAGAGAGTCGATAGTGGCCCACGTGATGAGGGAATAGCAGGCTGAAATGGTCCACCTTCGTATAATATGATAATGGGAAGTTAGGTTTGACTCCTGTTTTCCCTATTTATTACTTCAATTTCATCACTCTACAACTTAACAATAACAAAAGAAAAAACCTGGTAATTTAGCATGGTTTTGCGCCCCGTATTTCAAAATCCTAACTATGTCGGTGACATTTTAAAATTTTTTTTAAATGACCAAGATTCCAATAATGTGAGACATTGAAGCCACGTAAGGTTTTGCCATTGGACGCCTCGAGTAATCAGAAGACAATTACAGGAGAACTCTTTCTTCCTTGATGAATGAATTGGCATCTCTATGATTTTTGATGATACAACAGTCATGTGAGTTCTTTGGGAGCTCCCAATTGGTCTCATTTCTACCAAACATTTTAATTTATGGCCTATATAAAATATTATAAAACTGAAGCCTTTTGTACTATTTGATAGTATCAAAATATAAGATTATAATTAAAGGAGAATTTGCCAAGCTATCTGCCTTGAATTATTTTTGTAGAAAAGAGTTGTTGAACGTTCCCTCTTCTCCATAGAGGGGGCCACATAAAAGTGCCATTCTCAAAATTTTCAAAAACATGTTTTGAAATGGGAAGACTTTTGATTTTGAAGTAGTAATTATTATAACTTGTAGGTTTCGAAGAAAAGGAAAAGGAAAAAGAAAAACCCTTGCACACCCTACTAGTATGATTCATTGTTATGTCGATTAAGCAGAGTAGATTAGCAGGGTTAAAGATAATTAATTACGCATGCGTTGTGTTAATTACTATCTACTTTTTTAAACGACAGGTTATTAATGAAATTGTTTATTGGGTTACGTAAAGAGATGGACTCCTGACTGGAAAATAAAGAAAAGAAGAGAAATGGAGATGGGTAGCGCTGGATTGAAAAGGAAAACATTTCTACTATCCATGGCAGAGGAGGGAGGGAGGGTAGGCATGAGATGAATAAAGAACAGAACATCCAAAAGGAAAGGGACCCATTTATCAATTTCAGAAAGCCTATCTTGAATTCTGAGCCCCATGCAGGCATTAAAGTTGAGCAACTTTTGCTTCCTATTTAGACTTTGTACTCTTCTTCTGTCCTATGACCTTTAATCCTCTTGGGGTGTCTTTTATTACATTTGCCTTTTTTTTCCTTTTGGCCCTTTGCTCTCATCTCATCACTCTTCTTCTTCTGCAAGAGAAAAAGCAATTTGTAATAAAAAGGGTAAAAACAGAAAAGCAAATGACTTGGTCAATATTGGATTTTCAACTTCTTCAGACTTGACAGCTTCTAAAATTCCAAATACATTCTTTTCTTTCTTTTCCTATTCACATGAAATTACATATACAAGGTAACGAGCTTAATTTTCTTTTATACTGAACCAAAACTACACGCTGCCTCTGACTCCAAAAAGTAGCAAACTGGCTGAAATATTCTTTGCTTAAATTTTAATCAACATATTCCCTCCAACCACCACCAACAAAGTTAGCCTCTCCTTTGGTAATCAATATATGACAGACTACTGTAGTTATATTGCAATGTAAATGATAGATTTCGTTGATGTATTACAGCCTTCTGAATTTGGCTTAATTACCACTTCAAAAGCTCTTGGGAACACCATCAATTTACACGCGACCTGATCATACTTCATTAATATAGCGCTGTATCATATATCATTAGGGACACAATGTCTACAAATTCAATTAAAGCACCAACAGAGATATGAATCATTAATATACTCAGGAGTGGAGATGATACGATGGATTCTAAGCATAGATTGCCACATTCTGACCACTGGATTTGTACGACTTGCGTTAGAAGATAAATTTGCCACTGTAACCTTTGTGAAGTACGTGTAATAGTAGATTTTTCAGAAGCATAGCTGCAACTGCAATTGCAACCATGAACCAAGCCCCCATCAATAAAAACACCTTTCTGCAGTAAATCGCTGTCTGGCACTTGGTAGATTAGATACGAATAATTTATTGTATCTGTACCTGCAATTACTCAAGCTTCTACAACCAGATAAGTCATCCTGAAAGAAGAATTCAATACAAAACTCGAACTTCTTCACGAGTTGGTTGAAGTTTGTATTCAACGACTGACTTCAATGGTGCACCCAAAAGATTCTCAACTCTCAGGGAGGTTTTAATTTCCTCAAGTGTTAGCTTGACAACGTCACCAGGATGAAGTAAAACGAAGTATGTATCAGAGATTAATTTTTTTCAAGGAAAAGGATTCTGCCAAAAGATATGCCCATTGTAGCATTCCATAAGTAGTGATATTCACTTGCGATGAGAGTTAAGGAAGAAACCATTACATCACGGATAGCAACATCAGAAATTCAGAATCTTACGTAAAATGGGTCCTGTTTGCCTTTTCATGTTTATACCTGGGTGCCCCGAATCAGATACGAATATATGAAACTGATGCTGTGCCCAAACTTAAAAGGAAATATTGGAAGTTTCAACCCGAGTGATTTTGTAGATATATTTATTTTGCAAGCAATTGATAAAATTAACATTTCGTCAGTTAAAACCGAACGGAACTTTATTATACTTGGAGGGGGCCATATCACACGGAAGAATTTATCATCACTCCCCAAAAATTTCAATATGGAAGATGCCTTTATTAATTTATATAAAATCTTCGAATTTTTACAAGTTTGGGCATCGTTTCTAAACCATGGTTACAGCTGATTATAGAAGTTTGAGGAAGATGGAAGGCCTAACTTGTACATACACACAGGAACAGAGACAAAAAGAGGGGACATTTATCCTTTAATATCACTCTTCTAATCACGTGATACTGTCCAGGCCATCAGCCTCTCTAACAAAGGCAGGGTCACATATGAAGCACAGTGGGGGGCCTTCCTAGTACAACTCTCGAACCGAACAGAGAAGCAACAAAAGAAATCAGATAACAAAATGCCAATTGAAACACTTTTGCTTACCAAAACTTTAAGTTCAACTTTAACTGTCAATTTTCTGAAGAACCCTTGAACGATCTTAAATCATTGAGGGTTGATTATCTTATTAGGACACTTTTGCTCCATCCAAAGCCGGAGTATTGTGTTTATTTATTTGTAATAAGGAAAGATTATACCGTTTACCTTCTTATCAATACCAGCACCTAGATCCACAAGGATCGACCCAATGAATTCCTGGGTCCTGAGGTTCAAGCCCAAAAGCATACCCCCATTATACAAAGAAAATATTCATTAGAACGTAGCGTACTATTAAAGCCAAACCTAAACTCAAGATGGACTCACCACTACGCAGGTGCTCTTCCCAGTCACAAAATTGGAATTCCTTGGTGGTGCTAAATCAATCGCCTAACCAAAAGATGGTATCCAAATTTTTTTGCATTTTTAAGTAATGAGAGATCTTATTCTTTCCCAACTTCCTTTTAACTGAATGAGTGAGTTTGGAGACAATTTCCTCATTCTCCTAAGAAAGAAGACGATGATGTAATGTAACTAGTTAAGACTCACTTATAATGAGTAGGTTCCAAATTAATTTTAGCGCAAACTATTCTAAAGGACCAGGCCTCTCCTCTGCATTTTCTTTTCTTGGAATTGTGAAAATTAAGAGACTGGTGGAAGATGTTGGATTTAACATGCTATTCCTCATACCTACGGAAAGAAAAACGAGGAAAGAAAAAAGAGTTCCATGGGAAGCCATCAACATTAACAAGGATATGGCAAGATGAAAGGCAATTGCCCATCAGTTATATTTTTGTTTTTCCTTTTCTTTTTCTGCTTCGTATTGGGACAAATTGGATTTCTTAAAAGAAATCTTTTCATCAAGATCAGAGAGAAAGGATTAGTAGGTGAGAATCCTCCACAAAAGATATTGTATTTTTCCTCATGCATCAGAGTGATTTACAGCGCTTTTAAAAATAGAGAGAAGAAAACGCTAACAGCCATGACAAACTAATACAACTTGAGCAACAGAGTCCTTAACGATAAAACTAATCTTCATTCAGAATCAGATGGGTTACATAATAGTAGGTTCTAAGTTTTTGGAAAAAGATGCCAACAGGTCTGTGTATTCTTTGCGCGAGTTTTCTCCTAATCCTTTCTATCTGATCTATGAGCTTCAGTTTACTCAAAGGCAGACACGACAGTAGTAAAAGTTAACACAGGTTTTGAGTGTTTAATAAGCTGATCTTCGTGTCCCAGTTACATTTATAAGCAACAATTAAGTGATTTGGGGAAGGAAATTTAAAATAATAATAAATAAATTATTTAAGAATGATGAGGAAATTATCAAAGAAGCCTAGAAATCTATTAGATCGCCTAGAGAAGGAAGCTACAAAAAGCTTGCAATTAGGCACAAACATAATAAACTTTCCATGCGGAAATCTAGTTAGATAAACGTCAAACGTGGCCTAACTTTCACGCCTCCACCAAAACTCTCTTGTCAACAAAAATTCTCGTATTCCTCTCTTTCATTTGAACATCCCAAAATTTGCCAAAGTTGGTGTGATCTAGTCTAATTCGGTCTCAATTTGTGTCTGAACCAAGAGCCACATCAATGAAATTGAAAGAACGGCCTTCAGAATCCTGAAACATGACTCAACTAAGACCACATTTCTAAAAGTTCTGCCTAAATTTTCATAAATAAAGAAGTCTGTTGGCACGTGAAAAAAAAAAAAATTAACCCCGAGTGTTAATGTTGGTGATGGATATACAAAGGTCAAAGACCAGGTCCATTATTAGCTCAATTCTCATCTGCACGAGGAAAAAGAGTGCTTGATCATTTATTACTAATTACGAATAACGATAAATAGAGATCTTCGATAAATAGAGTGCCAGCAAGTGCCTGAACAGAAAAGAGTCGGCGAGATTTAATTGATTAATTGTAGTAGTGAGTTGGCCTAGTTTATTACATCTACACTCCACCTAAACACTAGAGTGTATAAATGAGTCCTATTCAAACGTTGTCTCTATTATTTCAATTATGTAGTCATATATTACAGGGAAACTAGTTAATAGAATGAAGATTTCTATCACTGTAATCTTTCTCCTTTTCTCCCTACCACAAAGTCGGCTGATCCAAATATTTGTATAGAGAAGTTCGAGAATGTTAAGCTAGTTATGGTTCCCGTTTCCCTAGGTCAGGTGATCTCTACAGCAGCGATTTGTGTATACTGGGATATCCTCGCACACTGACATGATTCCGTTAAAGAATTGTAAAGGACTACTAACAAATTTAGACACGAGTCGTTATCCAAGGCTCCTGCTCTTACAAAACATGAAGAATTTGGTACAAGCGAAACATATTCTCAACATACGTTACTCAAAATTTAATTTATTAAACCGAAGCTTAATAAACTAATGCGGTCACAAACACTATATGATGAACTCCAAGACTAACTATATCACAAAATTCAAAACGTGAAACATCTAGAATGAATATTGCACGAATATAAACTTGAAACCGATCGTTCTCATATATATTAAATCAACAGGAAACCTACGATAAACTTTAGATTAGAGTAAATTTAACAAGAAATTCACAGACAGACAATGCTATTCTAAAACAGAGAATGAGAACATTTCGTTAGAGTAAATAAAATGGAGAATGTGCTACTTACACGGTTTTCAATCCTTTGACGTCGTTTTAGTTCAAAGGTTAAGTGAAGGACATGAGTGCGGAAAGCAGTTCTCCTTGAGTGGACCAGTAATGGCGAACCACTACGTAAAAGGTAAGACAGGTAAGCGAGTGAGAAATGTGAAGCAGGATAACAATGCTATCACCTAGCAACTTTTGGATTAGAACTGTACCTTCAACGAAGAAACGGAAACAGCGAATGCTGTAGAAAACGAAAGCGATAGAGAAATTGTAGTCCGATTCCGAATTGCAGAGCCTGCTTTGTTTCGGGAGCTTCGGAAGTCCAATAAGTTTGGACCCTTCAATGGCGTTCGTCGTTTCAACTGGACCAGGCGTGACCCCATCATTTCAAATAGACCCGAATATACATTTTGGCCCACATTTTTAAATAATATCGTTTGAAATGAATAGAGCTTCTTTTTTTTTTTTTTCTCTTTTTCCTTTTTTTTTTTTTTTCCTTTTTAAATAGAAGGTTTGATTTCATACGTTTCTTGAGGATGAATCATCAATTATAAAAAATTCTTTTGAAAGGATCATCCGTATAAAGAACTCAAATTAAGAGGTGTGGACTTTTTTTTTTTTTTTTTTTTGAGTTTATAAAAGTGGATGAAATGATGTAATGCATATTTGAATTGTATAAAGAGATAAATTCTGAAAATTTAACTTATATAATCTATATGTAATGATCCGACTTGCTAAGACATCTCATACTTACTATATGCATGCATAAATACTTACATTGAGAATGAGAAAATTGGACAATTTTATTAAATAAAGAATTCAACAAAATTTCAATTCAAGACTTCGTATGTTTGACTCAAGGTGCCACTAAAACATAAATTTTTTTAAGGGTTATTTTCAAATATAGGAAAGTGAACCAAAATACTTACAAATAATGGTCTCATATATGCACTAATCGGAGAAGGATTGGAATCAAGGGTTAATTCTTCTCATCCTTTTCTCTAAGTATATTGTAATTTATAAATATTTATCCTATTCTTCTCATAATTCCTCCCATTGAAATGGAACAACAAGAACGCAAGATCTCCCTCGAACTAGAAAAAAATCTCTCATGAACAAACAAGTCATAAACAAGGGACACCACCACTTAGATTCCTTGCTATTCTCAAAACAAAAATCAAGGACTTGTGGGCTCCTTAATTTGGTAGGGAGAGATTTGTGTGAGAAAGGTTTGGGGAAGAATATCAAATTCACATAGAGATCTCTTCTCTTTGCTTGTCTGTCATTTATGCGTTGGAAAAATATTAATAAAAAAACAACACTTCTCATATTCTTTTATGTGAGAGTGAGTTGGTTAGAGAATGAGTTACTCTCCTCCACCAACTCACAATAACTCCGGCTCCCACCCGGAGTTATTATTTTAAATTTAAATAATTTATATATTAAATTAAAATTTATTATATAAATAAATAAATAAATATTGATTAATTAATAAATTAAATATCATATATTTAATTTAATTTGAATCATATTCAAATAATATCCTCTCACATAACATATAGTTTTAATACGAATCTCATTCATATTAATTATAGCCTATAGTTGTAGTTCTAATATTAGGGATTTTTATTATTATAGATATTTTGTTATATTTTCTTTTTATGGTATTTTCTATACTTTCCTTCCTTGGTCACTATTGTATACTTGTACATATTCATATTTTAGTGAATGAATAGAGAATTCTAATTCCCTCAAACGTAAGAGTTCTTACATAGAACCAGAGCTCTAGAAAATTAGTTTAGTTTAGTTTTTTTTTTTTTTTGTTGTTGTTGTAAACTTTAGGGTTTGAGGATTTATAACCTGTTTATATTATATCTAGGATTTTGTGGAGGGGTGGGTTCATCGTCGTCTACCGAAAAAAAGGTGTGTCATTTTTCTTCGCTATTTTTCGACACCGCCTAGTCCATCAAGGAGCCTAACCACTTATCTACAAAACCCCAAAGTCCCACATCCATCTGACCAGTGTGTGAGGCTCACCCGCGACCACCACCCTCCGCCATCGATCAATGCATCGGTGCATGTAGGCACATGCACTGCCGGTTTTTTCTCGTTTTCTGTGGATGTCATCGATGTTGCTTCCTTTCTTTGGTGATGTGCTTGTTTGGCCTATATACTCATTGGTTGTGATTCATTAAAGGAAAATAAAATCTCTTTGGTAAATTAAGGTTTGTTTCTCTTTTGTCCAATGTTTTTTTTTTAGGTAATGGCTGACAAAAACCAATAGTCATATATGAGATGATCCTATAATGTCAAAAATAACTAAACACAAGTTGAATAGATCAAATTACCGTTCATGGAGCCAGATGTTTGCAACTTTATTAGGAGCATTGAGATGGAATATCACATCACAGAAGAGTCATTGACTAATGCTACTAAAAAAATTAGTGGCGCGAGGATTCAATAATGCTTCTCAAATCAAGAATTCTATTGACCGTGAAATGTTGAGTTAGTAAATCACTGCGAACTAGTCGATGAATTATTAGAATATTTAGATTTTCTTTATTCTAGGAAAGAGAACATTAATAGAGCATTTATTGTTTATTAGACTCTATATCAACCCGATCAAGAGAGAAATCTCTTACAAGTTACTTTATGGAGTTGAAAAATACATGTGCGAAATTCAATACCTCGATGCCAATTAGCACTGATCTAAAAGTTCTAATGGCTCAACGTGAAAAGTTGTTTATGATGCATTTCTTAGTTGGTCTTGGACCTAAATATGAGATGGCCAAAAATCAAGTGTTGTCAAGCTCAAACATCTCTCATTGGAATAAGCTTCTACTCGAATACTCCGTACAGAAAAGCCACAAGCAGTTATGCAATCTGATTCTAGTCGTGCTTTAATTGGGCGAACAAATGATTATAGATGTAACAAGGGTGTTATAGTTCCTAGCTACAAAGGTTATCCCAATAACCAATGATCAAATTTAGGAGATGTTGTTTGTTATTACTATCGTAAACCTAGCCATACAAAATGTGAATGCATAAGATTGTTGAATAAGGGTCAGAGGGTTCCATCTGCACATGTCATTTCTACTCTTGAAAATCTTGACAAATCAATTACATTTTTGCAGATAAGTTTTCTAAATTCCAACAGTATCTAGAGTCATTGATGAGATCATCTTCTACTCCCATTACTGCCATCGCAAAAACGGGTAACATTCTAAATGCCTTTTTTCCTCCACTTTAAAATAGATCATTCAATCTGGTGTACAGACTATATGACAGGTAATCCCAGTTATTCTCTAACATTTGTACATCTATCTATTCACTTAATGTCACTCAATGGAACCTCCACTCTTGTTTTAGGATTAGGAACTGCTCATCTTACTGAATCAATTTCTTTGTCATTAGTTTTAAATTTACCATATTTCTCTTTTAATTTTATTTTGGTCAGTAAACTCACTTGTGATTTTCATTGTCATATCTTTTTTTTTTTCCTGGTTATTGCTTATTTTAGGATCTTACGAAGAAGCAGAATATTGATAAAGGGTGTGGATTTTGAGGTATTTACATCTTTGAACCACAAATGCCTATGGCCATCACATGCTCTAGTGTGTCGTCTCCTTTTGAAGAACATTGTGGTTTGGGTCATCCGTCTATCTATGTGTTGAAGAGTCTTCGTCCCCAGCCTCAACATTTGTCTTCTTTAGATTGTGAGTCATGTTAATTTACTAAGTTTCATCATTTGAGTTTGTATCCTTGAGTCAATAAACGAGTAGTACTCCATTTGAATTACTCCAGTCTGATATTCGGAGTCCATGTCTTATTGAGTCTAAAGAGAAGTTTTAGTACTTTATTATATTTGTCAATGACCATTCTCGTGTAGTGTAGTTATATTTAATAAAAAAATCGTTATAAGTTACTTTCTCATTTTCGTAACTTTCATGCTAAAATTCAAACTCAATTTAATGGTGCTTTAAAATCTTATAGAGTGACAATGTTAAAGAATATTTCTCTCATGCACTCAAGTATTATTTAGATGCCTATGGTATTCTTCATCAATCTTCTTGTGTCGATACTCCATCTCAAAATAGAGTTACAAAACGAAAACATCATCGTCTTCTTGAGACAGCCAGAGCCTTGATGTTCCAGATGCATGTTCCAAAATTCTTTTGGGTCGATCTTGTTTCCTCAACTTGTTTCTTAGTAAATCACATGCCCTCTTCCATTCTTAAGGGTGAGATAACTTTTTGTACTTTATGCCCCAAACAACATACGCCGTTCCTCCCAAAATATTTAGTTATATCTGCTTTGTTTGGGATGTTTGGCCTCAACGTGCCAAGATGGATCCAAAGTCCTTAAAATGTATTTTCTTTGGTTATTCCCGTGTTCAAAAGGGGTATCGGTGCTATTGTCCCAATCTAAGTAAATATCTTGTCTCTCCCGATGTCACATTTTTTTTTAACATTTCTCATTCTTTTCCTCACCTTTTTTCTTTTCGAATAAAAATCATGAGAGCATAAGAAGTTAGAGGATGATTTCCTTGTTCACACAATTGTTTCCCTTTATGATCCTCTTCCTGATTCATCTCTACCTGTGACTACCTATATTCTTCCACCCATCAATAAGGTCTTCATAAACAATAACCTCCTTTAGTTCCATGTCCTGTACCATAGGCTTCTTCATCTCCTTCAGTTTCATGCCTTATACCAGAGTCTTCTCCGTCATTGTATCTCGAAACGGGTGATGATCTTCTTATTGCTCTTCGTAAAGGTAAACGTAAGTGCGCTCATCCTACTTCCTCTTTTGTTTCATATAATCATTTGTTGTCTTCTACATGTTCATTCATTGCATCCTTAGAGTTTGTATCCATCCTGAAAACTGTTCATGAAGCTTTGTCTCATCCTGGTTGGTGTATTGCAATGGTGGATGAGATGACTGCCTTATATGACAATTGTACTTGGGATTTAGTTTCTCTCCCTGCAGGAAAGAAAACAATGTAGGGATAAAAACCCTAACGTAGTAGAAGAACCAAGATCCAACTCAAAATTAATTAGAATCCAAAATATCAATACACTAGCAACACATACAGAATAAAACAAAGATTAAAAAAAGAAAAACTCAACCTATTGGATAAATTAGGTTAAGCATGCATTGCCTTTTTGGGATTTTAATCTTACAAAGAATTAAAAATGTCACTTTCGTCGACGACTCAGATGAAAAGACCAAATCTCATTGGGATGGAATACACGAACACCACCACTTGGGAACCTCCATATTCTCTGAGAAATTGGGGTTAATGGTTTGTAGGAACCAATCTCAAATTGGGAAAGTAAAATCACAAGGATTATGTGATTTTTCTTGAGAAAATTTTGATAGAGTTTTTCACTAGAACATTTTTGTGATAAATTTGTGATCCCATCTATTTGTTTTCATCTCCCATCTCCTATTTTTAGGCGTAAGAGACTGATAGTTAAAGCATAGGAAGTGATCCACATTCTTTTTTATAGCTCCCACATATGGGATTTTTTTTTATAAAAAAAATAATAAATTAAATTAAATTAATAATAATTCATTTAATTAATTAATTTAATTAATTATTAATTAAATCCATATAAATCATATTTAAATGAACATCTCTCACATAACCTATAATATTAACTCAATTAATTAAATTAAATTAAATTATTAATTAGTATTCTAATTATTTAATTACTAAATTAAATATCACATCTTTAATTTAACCTACATTTGAATCATTAATTGTATTTCTCTCATAACCTGTAGTTTTAATGTTCATCTAATACACATTAATTTTAACCTATAATTTTAACATGAATTAAATTCATATTAAATTAATATTTGAACTTTTTCAAATATTTAATTCTCTCATAAATTACTTTTATATCATATCCAAAATTAAATATATTATAAAGTTTAATTAAAATATAAAATTTATATTATAATGTATCATTATGCATTATACTATTTCCATGAGTGAATTTGAACATTTCAAACTCTATTCAAGACATAATTAGCTCAATACCCTTTACGAGCTATGAATGGGACTTAATGGACTCACAAATCAGAAGCTCCAACAATATGAGATTAATTGGCTAAACTCATTAACCACATTAAACAATATTCGTTAACTGTTGGTATGCTCCAGTAAAAACCCACAACTGCACTTTTCTCATTGCAGATATATTTTTGTGCCCACAAATATAGACCAATAACAACAAATTAGTCATTCACAAATGTTTGTAACATCAGTTGGGTCAAAATTATCATTTTACCTATGAGTTACCTCTGTATCCTTAATACCAGTGTTCCTCTAATGAACAACCTATTAATGGTCCAACCATTAAATAGAAACCCCTCTCGGGCTAGTGAGATAGTAGGACCCTTTGTTCAAGTCCCAGAGACACCAATCAAGGGGGAATAGTTATCTACTTACCCTATAGTCGGGAAGGAGTGAAATTCATCTTGTATTATTATGTTCCTAACTCCCCACTCGGTTTTGTCCCCAAAATGGTTGGCATATTGAGTCGGAGAACTGGTCATTCTCACTCAAATCACATGTCACCTACACGAACACGTCGGATAGGATACCCCACTCACATGTCACCTACACGAACATATTGGATCATTGCGTTTGTATCAAACACAAAGTGAATCGTATCCATGGTGTTACTAGGATAAAGACTCATAAGACAATCTAGGATGTTAGTTTATTGGATTTAGGGTTATTAAGACAAAAAAAAATACAATATAATTAATAACACCCATTGAAATAACATCGATAACACTTTATTGATGACAGTCAATTATTTATATTTTCTATCTACGAGTTTTATGGCATAAAAACTAATAGGCTATCGGTTGCAAATAGCTGTTTACGGTTAAAGTCAATCCTGATGGTTATGTCGCTCGATTAAAAGCACACCTTGCAGATAAAGGCTATGCACAAACTTATAACGTTGACTATGATGATACTTTTTCTCTAGTAGTAAAAATGGCATCCGTGAGGTTGTTTATTTTATTAGTTTCAATTAATAATTGGCCTTTACACCAATTTGATATTGAAAATGCATTACTTGATGGTGATCTTCAAGAAGAAGTGTATATGGAGCAACCACCAAGATTTGTTGCTCAAGGGGAGAATGGAAAGGTGTGTCGCCTTCACAAATCTTTGTATGGATTAAAGCAGAGTCTGCGGGCTTAGCTTGGTAAATTTAGTCAGGTGATTGAAAGCTTTGAAATGTAGAAGAGCACACCAGATCATTCGGTCTTTTTTAAGATATTTGAGAGTGGTGTCATTTTGTTAGTCGTATATGTTAATGATATTGTGACTACTGGTGATGATGCTTTAGGTACCCAGTACCTAAAGACCTTTCTTCACAGTCAATTCCATACAAAAGATTTTGGCATGTTGAATACTTCTTAGGAATTGAGGTAATAAGAAGCAAGAAATGAATAATATTATCATAGAGAAAATATGTACTTGACTTATTGACTGAAACAAAGAAGCTACGAGCTAAACCATGTAGTACCCCAATGATGTCCAACTTACAACTCACAAAATATGGAGAATTGCTAAAATATCCTGAAAGATATAGGAGGTTAGTGGAAAACTTAATTACCTTATAGTGACTCGACCCGACATAGTCTGTTAGGTGAGTATTGTGAATCAGTATATGCCATGTCCTACAGTTGATCATTAGGCTGCATTAGAATATATTTTTTGTTATCTGAAAGCTGCTTGCAGGTGTGGTTTATTATATAAGGAT
Source organism: Benincasa hispida (assembly GCF_027475165.1). Classification (NCBI taxonomy): domain Eukaryota; kingdom Viridiplantae; phylum Streptophyta; class Magnoliopsida; order Cucurbitales; family Cucurbitaceae; genus Benincasa; species Benincasa hispida. The sequence goes on along the minus strand of NC_143484.1, from coordinate 49,992,184 downwards.
TATGGTCATACTACTATTCAATGTTTTTCAGAAGCTGATTGGGCAGGATCTATAGTAGACAGAAAATCAAATTCAGGATATTGTAATTTTGTTAGTGGTAACTTGATTTTTTGGAAGAATAAGAAGCAAAATGTGGTGTCACGTTCAAGTGCAGAATCAGAATATAGAGCAATGGAATAATTTATGTGTGAATTGATTTGGATATATCAACTTTTTGTTGAGTTGGGATTTGAAATCACCACACCGATAAAATTGTGGTGTGGTAATGAAGCAACGTGTCATATCCCATCTAATCCAGTATTCTATGGAAGGACTAAACATATTGACGTTGATTATAATTTTGTATGTGAGAAAATTAAAAAAAATTGGTATCTACAGGATATGTGAAGACTGAAGAACGATTGAAAGATATCTCTAAGAAAGCATTGAATGGAACACATATAGATTATCTATGTAACAAGTTGGCCGTGATTAATATATATACTCCAACTTGAGGGAGAGTGTTATAGTTCTAATATTCGGGATTTTTATAACTGTAAATATCTTTGTTATATTTTCTTTTTTGGTCTTTTCTATGCTCTCCTTCTTTGGTCACTCTTGTACACTTGTATATATTCATATCTTTAGTAAATTGAATAAAGAATTTTGATTCTCTCAAACCTAAGAGTTCTACAGTTTTAGTATGAATCTTATTCATATAATTAATATTTGAATCTTATTTAAATATTTCTCTCACATGCTATAAAGTATAATTTTGAATCTCATTCAAAATTAACTTTATGTTATAATGTATCTATATACATTATATTAATTGTATCTTATACAATTAATTTCCTTAATTAATTTGGACAATTCAAATTAATCCAAACTTAATTGATTCTTGTTTTACCCTAATGAGCTAATAAGAGGACCTTATGGACATACAGATTAAAAGCTCCAATGATACGAGATAATTAAACTCTTTAATTAAATTAATCAACATTTATTAACTGCAGATAACTCTACTAAAGACCCATAGCCGCACCTTCGAATTGTAGATATATTTTTGTATCTATGGATATAACCAATCAACAGTAAGTTGACCTTTCACGAATTGCCCGTAGCTACAGCTTGGTCAAATTATCGTTTTACCCCTATAGTTACATATAACACCTTAAGTACCACTTATATCTCTAATAAATAAACAATTTATTGTTCAACTATGAACTAATCCTCTGGCCAGTGAGAAGGTGAGGCTTCAATGTTGAAAACTCGGAATCAACCCTCAAGGGAGAAATTCATCTACTTACCTTAAAGACGGGAGAATCAAATTTCATCTTGTGTAACTATATTCTCAACTCCTTACTCAGACACATCTCCAAAATGGTAGGGCTTATTGAGTCGGCGAATCTTGCCACTCTCAAAGAGATCAAATGATTGCCCTCATAGACAGAAGTTCATAACTCACTTAGGATTAAGGTCGAGTCACTTATGGTCATCTTATGAAATGTTAATCTCTTCAATTAACGGCGTTATAAAGAGAGATTAATCATTTTGCGGTCAAATTTTATATAAACTCTTTGTATAGGATACCTTCACTCGCATGTCTGCACTTGAATGATTATGATCGAATCGTTTGTAACATTTTACAACTCTTGTAATAATTACAAAGTGGGTCATATCTGTAATATCACCAAGATAAGACAGCTAACCTTATTTATATACTACATACCATTTAGGTTATTATTTGAACATGATTCACTCGTATGTCTATCACATATTGTTTAAGTTTCATAAAACAACCTTGGATCTTTCTTTAATAGATAATAGCATATAAAATAATCAACCATTATTTCAAATAATATATTAACTATGAGGCTTTAGGGCATACATCCCAACACCCCTCATCTCTAAGATTATCATTGTTTTTCACTTTAATTTCTTTAGTTGAACCTACCTCTTATCATGAGGCAAGTACCAATCCTTTATGATAGTAAGCAATGAGGGTGGAACTTCGAGCTCTTGAAAAGACACACATCTGGGACTATGTTGATTTACCACCTCATAAAAGATCCATTGGATGCAAGTAAATCTATAAAATAAAGACACATTATGATGTTTTATTAAGCAATATAAAGCTCACTTATAGCAAAATGATACTCTTAAGAATATAGTATAGATAACTAAGAGATTTTTGCTCTTGTTGCTCAGATCACATCTATTCGAAGTCTATTAGCAGTTGTTGCTACCAAACAGTGCCCCCTTCTCCATATGGATGTCAAAAATGCATTCTTTAATGGGATATTATCAAAGGAAGTATACGTGAAGTCACCTTCGGGTACTTCTCTCCCACCCCTAAAAGTGTGTCTTTTACGTCGTGCATCATATAGTTTGAAATAAGCCCCACGAGCTTGGTTTGCCACCTTCAATTCTACCATCTCTCAACTTGGATTTAATTCAAGTCCTCGTGATACAACACTCTTTAAGCGACAAACACCTCATGGTATTGTTCTTCTTCTTTTATATGTTGATGATATGATTATTACTGGTGATGATCCTCAGACTATATCAGACTTGCAACATTATCTTGGTGAACACTTTGAGATGAAAGACCTAGGAGCTCTCGATTAATTTCTTGATCTTGAGGTCTCAATGCATTCTGAAGGTTACTTGTTGTCTCGAGTAAAATATGCCTTTGACCTTTTAGCCCGTTTAGGCATCATTGACTCCATTACAGCACCACCACCTCTTGATCCCAATATTCACTTAACCTCTTGAAGATGTCAGACTGTATCGGCAACTTGTCGGCTCTGACAGTGACTCGTCCTAACATTATGTATGTTGTTCATATTATTAATCAGTTCATGGCTGCTCTATGGACCATTCATTTTACCGTTGTTCTTCGCATCCTTCGTTATACCAAGGATACTTTAGGACATGGACTACATTTCTTTTCTTAGTCACCCCTAGTGTTATCTGGATACTTTGATGCTACTACCATGGTGACCACTTCTGCCTAGGTGATTCCATCATTTCTTGATGGAGTAAGAAACAAAGTTTTGTCTCCCATTCCAACATTGAATCTGAATATCATGTTCTTGCTTATGCCACCTCATAACTTTTGGGGTTTCACTGGCTTCTTGTTGATATGGGAGTACCTTAACAATCTGCCACTATACTTCATTGTGACAATCACATTGCTATCAAGATTGCTCATAACGACGTCTTCCATGGGGTACTAAGCATATTGAAAATGATTGTGCATTATCATCTCCTGAACGATATCTTTACAAAGACTTTACCATCCGGTCGCTTCAGTCAATTGATTACCAAACTCAAGTTGGTTGCTATTCAACCACCTTGAGTTTGAGGGAGGGTGTGAACATAATATGTGTAATTAGGAGAAATTAGATCCTTTAATTTTGTCTTTCCTTATTTGTGTAATTTTTGTATATTTAACTCCCATTCTATTGTGTAAAGAATATATCATTATTAATAAACATATTCAACATTGATATATATACTGGGATAGTATCGAGAAGAATAAGTGGAAAAATAAAAGTATTAGATAGCATAGCACAACACTGCATAAACAATTTCAAAATATACCTTTGTGGTTTTTATATGCGAAAATGGGCCTGTTTGTTTCCAAAGGAGGGCGAGTATGGGCCTTAAAATTCAAAGCCCAGCGGTAATGTAGATCTTGGCCATCTTCCATAATGTCAGTGGTCCACTAAGTTATCGACGTGGCCAGTATCATTGATTAGTCTGGATTTAGTTTAATTTAAACCCACTCCATGAATTATCTTCACATTAAACAGAGACGAAACTGTAACAGTTGGAGCTCGTACATTCATCGTCCATCTCAAAGGAAAATAGAATTGCACCAAAAGGATGATGTCAAACACCTCCAAAGTAAACAGCAATTAGTGTGAAGGTTTGGATTAATTAAGTAAATTAAGAGTGGAGGCGCAACGTAACAAGGAATAATGTGAGGACAAAAGGAATGGAGCGGGGAGGAGGGAACGGCGGTGTGGGAAGAAAAATGTCAGCCCCATTCCGTTGATAGAGATAAGGTAATGGGTTGTTGCCACGTGTCAAAAGGAAATGGTGGTAGGAAGTGATAAGGTTTGAGATCCCAACTATGTGATCATAAATCCAAGTTTTTTACCAATTAAAATTACAACCACTAAATGGGTTTGTGTGTGGATAAAATAGGCATAGTAAAGGCCTTATAAATACACCACCATTTCACAGTGCAATACCTCTCAGACCAAACAGCAAGAGCTTTCAAGTACTCTACTAGCTAGCTTCTAGTAAATCCCTCTAACCCTTCAAAAAAAAAAAAAAAAGGCAAGGGAAAGGGCATCAATGGCTTCCTCCATTGTCTCATCCGCCGCTGTTGCCTCTGTGAACAGAGCCTCCCCTGCTCAAGCTAGCATGGTAGCACCCTTCACTGGCCTCAAATCCGCCGCTGCCTTCCCTATCACTCGCAAGAACAACGACATCACCACTTTGGCCAGCAATGGTGGAAGAGTTCAGTGCATGAAGGTAATTAAATTAAATTAACTTCAAATTCTAATTCCCATTTCTTGGTTTAATGAATAAATTCTAACAAAAGTTTTTTTTTGTGGAATTGAAAGGTGTGGCCACCACTTGGATTGAAGAAGTTCGAGACTCTGTCTTACCTGCCTGATCTGGATGAAGCCCAATTGGCTAAGGAAGTAGAGTACCTTCTGAGGAAGGGATGGGTTCCTTGCCTTGAATTTGACATCCATGTAATGGTTTTTGGTGTTTTTGATTTTATGGGATTGAAATGGGAAGGGAAAAAGAATTAATATGAAAAAAATTGTATGAATTTGTGAATTTTGCAGGATGGATTCGTGTACCGTGAGAACCACAGGTCACCAGGATACTACGATGGACGCTACTGGACCATGTGGAAGCTGCCTATGTTTGGTTGCACTGATGCGGCTCAGGTGATTAAGGAGATCAACGAAGCTAAGAAGGAATACCCCGACGCATTCATCAGGGTTATTGGTTTCGACAACGTGCGTCAAGTCCAGTGCATCAGTTTCATCGTCTACAAGCCCCCCAAATTCTACTCTAGCTAGATCAATGCGTGGCTTTCTTGAGGCGAATTCCATTATTTGCCTTTTTTCAGCTCGCTTCATCAGTTGGGTTTCAACCAAATTTCCCATTTTTTTACTCTTTTTTTTTCCCTTTTTCTTTTACGTTTTGGTCTGTCTTCTTCAATCCCTATGTTTATTTTCCTCGACTTTCCAATTCGAATTGGAATAAATGATGCTTTGATTTGTTGTTAAATATCCTTATGAATCAATCCTATTTGCATCTTTCTTCATGGAAATTCAATGTTTCATCACTATGCAAATTTGCTAATTTGGAATTTTCTATTGGGGTTTTCTGTGTGTGTGTGATGGATATTGATTCATGATAACGATAAGGTTGAATCAATTTCAGCCACTCAACCGTTAGCTTTCATATCCCATATTAAATTTCGATTTTTTTTTTTCTCTCTTTAAAAAAACAAACATTGGGCCTTCGGTTTGAAAGAGGCCGTTTTCTCCAGTAATGAAGGCCAACGACTACTTTTCCATCGTGGATGGGAAAAACAGCCACGTGTATTCTTCTTAATGGGCTTTCCCGAAAAATATCTGTCACTGGCCCAGCTGAAAGTTGACCAATAACCATCATGAAAATTACTCTTCTTTTTCCTTTACTTTTCATGAAAAATTTGAAAACGATTAAAAATCATTATTGTGGATTGACTGTATGTTTGTTTGTAAACATTTTATCTACTCACATGGCACATCTAATCCTACTCACTCACTTTTTATTAGTTGTTTCATTTTATGTTGTCAATGTTAAGGACAACGATCCTCCATATATCTCTATAATTAATGGTATGAAAATGTCCAATTTAGATATAAACCTCGTGACTTTACTTTTGATTTTAAGCCAAAATGTCTTATAGCAATGACAATCGTTATTTTCACTTATATACCGAGTATCGTCTCTTTATCTAGGTAATGTGGGATTTTGCTCACATTCCCAACAATTAATATGTATGAATAAACATGACTTGATTACGAACATACAATTATTGATAATAATATAACTTTTAATGATGGGATTGAAAAGTGAATTAATGTATCGATAAAGGGTATAAAGGATGGAGCATAATTATCATCCTAATTCTATGGAACAACTTCCAATAATGTGGACCACTTGGATGAAAAATATCAATATCCACTTGTTAGGTTCCCTCGTCTTCAAGGGAGCACGAGCCTTCATTCATCGGAAATAAAGAAGAATCCATAATTATAGATCACATATTCAAATCAACCAATAAAAAAATTGGTAACTTAGTTGTACGATAGGACATTAAGACTTCATATATAATTTAAAAAAAAAAAAATCAAAAGTATCTTATCATAGAAAGAGGAACAGGAAATGCTACACCACATATAGAATAATCACACTTCATTAAAATAAGTAGAGATGATTTATTCATTAAGTTAGGTTTACGTTAGTATAACGTCGTTGAAGATATTGGTTTGGATATGAAAATCTACTATAAAAATATAACCGTTGAATTTAAACGAAATATTGATTCTTAGAAAATATTTATTAAAAAAATAAAACAAAAGAAAAAGACAATAATTACAAATGAACTCAGAATATTCCAGCCTATTTAAAGAAAACTTTATTTTAGCTTGCATAAGTTGTGGTAATTTGAGAAATCCTATTTTTGACACTGTAAGAGGTGGAGTAAAGTAAGGGAAGGGGAAAAAGGTTAAATCTCAAATATAGTGAAAAAAAGAAAAGGTTACATTTGTAATTTAGTTTAGGTTAAATAAATGTATTTTTTTTTCTTTTTAAAAAAAGAAACATTTTATTGTGATTTATGACGATTTCTGTTTTGGACTTCACAAAACTAACATTCAAGTTGACGAAAATAACATGATGGAACGCGTGAACCACTTCTGTATTAGTCGATGGATCGGACATTTTGTGCCACAAATAAGTATAGCCGTCGTAATTAACCACGGGCTGGGCGACAATTGAGAGATTTAGTGAACCAACCGGTCCCTTTCCCAGTTGTAGGCCGAGTATAACGATACATAGGCATGCCCACCAAGCCCATAATTGGGCCGTAAGTCCAGGCCCACTATTTCATTCAACTCACAATTGGGCTTCGATTTACAACATCTTAAAAGCCCATACCTGTACTATTGTCATTTTTAAGTTCAACCCCAAATTTTGTTCGTTTTTATTTTCTGGAACAAGCAACACTTGTTTAATATATATCCAAAAATATATTCGAATATATTCGTAATGTATATTGTATATCTTCAATTCAAGTCGTGATATGATACTTATGTTTACTACACAAATGAGAGTGGGAGACTTTAAATCTTTGACTTTAAAGAAAGAAGTAAATGTGAGTATACACAATTCTTGTTGTTGAAGTTTAAACCTTCACCTTATTTTTGTTGTATTGTTTAGTCTTATTTGACTCTCCTACTTATTTGAAGTTTTATTCTTTCCCATTTTAACAAACTTGGAGGATTTTTAAGTACAGAATTGGGTTATGAAGTATCAACGTAAAATGTTAGAGTTAGAAAGTTTGTGTTTGAGGCGCACAATTGTTTAGCTATAGTTAGGAAGATGGTTTGATTGTTGTAGTTTTTCAAATAATTGTTAGAAAAATCAGTTATAGACAGAAATAGGAGAACGTTTCATAAATTTTAATTTTAAATTAGAAAAAACTAGTTAAGGTGTTTGGTAAATTAATACTAAATTAGTGTAATTTAATCATTTAATTATTTGAAAATTTATATGGTTTGAATTGCAATATGAAATATTGTTTTTAAAAAATAATTGTTATAAAAAAATCGAGCAATTAAAATTTGGAATAAAAGAATGAAATAAAATTTTGAGATGGGTAAGGAAGATATCAAAATGTTTAGGAAAACTAAAATCTAAAAGCCCTATCAAATAATTTTTGTACGTTAGAACAATTTTAGGAGTGATTATGGATAAATTAATAAATAAATAATTTTACCAAATAATTTTTAGGATTTCAAAAGCAATTTTAGATGGTTTAGAGTCTCTCGATAAATGTGTTAAAACAAAAAGCACAAACTTAAATATTATTTAACACAAGTTGGCTGGCCAAACAATGCTTTAACAATTAATTGCTCAATTAAAGTTCTTTGAAGAAAAAATGATTAAAACTTAGGAGGTTGAGAAAATATTCGCTAAAATAAGAATTTTTTCTCTTTATTAAGTTATTTGCGCCCCTTAAAAAAACACAACAAGTATAAGGAGAGACAACATGCTAGACCGACACATGATAAATTCAAGCATTAAAACGTATCGAGAAAAGCACATTATCTAATTTGCCGATGAGCTCAACATCTGAACCGACCTGACTATGCAACTAGAATCCCTGATCCACAAGTTTTATTTTTTTATTTTTTTATTTTTGCCCTTTTGTGTGTGATAAATAATTTGTAAACTTTAAATATGGTCCTCTATAAAATTTGTGTGAAGTAAGCCTTATTGAATCAGCCCCTTTTAGCAGCCTAGAAACCAGCGCCATCTCTATTTTGGGGATTCCATCAAACTTGGTGAGCAGAAAGTGACATTTGATGCTAAATGTCATAAGTTATTGTTTAATAATTTCTATCAGCTTACTAGCTTAGACACAGTTTATAAAAAGTCAGGAAGCAAAGTATCTTCTTCCCCCATCTATAAAATTTGTGTCAGAAAATTCAGAAATCAATACCCCAATAAAGAGACAAGCTCTGCAACAAAGTTGCTTTGAACACCAAAGAGAGAGAGAGAGAGATGTTTATTCCACCAACAAAGTTGCTTTAACAAAAGCTGTGAGTTCGGCGATACCGTGAAGATGCCCTGAAAAAGCAAAATCTAATGGATCCATCCATAGCGTTATGCCCAAGCAAACATGTACATCTCAATTTTCAGAGTTACTGATAAGAAATGAAGAAAAAAGCAATAGAGAATCATCGTAATTTGTTAGCTAAATCTACGAGGAGAGGGAGAGAATGGTATTATTAGAAATGCCCCTTTCTCAAATAAGAAGATATCTTTGTGCCAAGGATCCTTCTTGGTGCCTAAGAGCACACTTCCATTTTCTCCCATCTATAGAACAGAGTTTTCTGATAGCTGTCTTCTAATCCTATCACTTTACGCCCTTCAAAAGATAGGATCAGCCAGACGTCGTATTTTCTTTCGAAGGAAGAATTCGGTACATGCATGGTTGAAGAAAGTCCTGCACCTCTCTAAAATCTTATAGAGTCAACTTCGTACATAACGTAAATATGCCGATTACAAATACAATTTATGTTTTAAAGGCATTGCCCCAAATCCCTATCAGGAAACGAACGGTTACTTTCAGATATAAAACAATTCAAACTCAGAAAGATGAACGAAATACACACTAAGAAAATATGATCTACAATATTCACATGTTGATGACTTCTACAGACTTCAGTTCAAGTTCTGCCATATGTACAGACTGCCTCTCTCACTCACTTTCAACTTCTAATGAAAATTTCCTCCACCTTAAGACTTCTAATTACAAAAATATAGTACAAGAGTTTGAAATCCAGGCATGGCTTTCTCAACTCAGAAAAAGAAAAAAGCCTTAAAATACACAGCTTCAGTATACATGGGCAAGTTTTTTATTTACATTTACAAAGAACACTTCAAACATATTCACAAAAAAAAAGAAGGCAAATTGTATCTCCTTTCTTCTCTTGAAGAGATCTCGATATTCATCTCTTTAATCTTTTGTCTATTTGTATTGGGAATCTTGCTTTTCTTGAAACTGTAATATGAATCTGTCTTTGTAATCTAGGCGAAAGCAGGGATGCTGCAATTTTGTCTATCCCGGTCAAGGCAATCGAAACCCTCTATCCTCACCGTTGGTTTGTTCCCAAAACTCGCCCTTACACGCCCTCCTTTCCTAGAGGATGTAGACGGCGACAACTGACCTGACGGTGAAGCAATCGGAGCAAAGGGGATGAATTTTTCTTCCCCAAATCGTGCGTCCTGAATCAACGGGTTGGCTACTCTGCTCGGCGGAGACCCACATAAAAAAGGGGGCGACGAAGCCAACTGCGTAAACGATTGGTCCACGCTGCGACCACCCTATTACATAAATCACAACCATATGATCATTAACAACTTAATTAAATTCCAATATTAATTTAATGATCTGAACAAACAAAGAGGAACGGAGGAGAGCTTACCTTAGTCAAGAGGAAGTCTAGCAGATCCGGTCCGGCTGCCATGTCAATTTGTTCAACTTGGTGACTGAAATTCAGTTGAAGAAGAATTAGAACCTTACAAAAAAGGGCAAGTGGGTTGTAAAATAAAGAAAGGAAACGGCGGTTAACCTTAGATTCCACCGGAGGGAGGTATCGGCGTGGCCGTTGACGGCGACGTTGAGATGATTGGTGAGACGGCGTGGTTTAGGGCAAACAAGTTGATCTCTTAAGTCAGAAATGGGACAGGGAAGAGAGGTTCTCATCTCCTCGTGGCCCGAGAAGGCGTTTGACAGAATGGCGCAGTGATTCATATTACGTATTGGGTTATTTCAAGGGACAAATAAAGCTGGGATAGAAGAGAAACAACCAAAAACATATTTAATAAAATAAAATTCGTGTTCGCGACAAATGGCACCAAACAATCGTATGAAAGCGGAAAGAAAGGAGAAGAAAATTCAAAGTTTGATTTTGTCCCCTAAGCAGATCGGAATCTGTTCGGCAATTTCGCAAATAAATTTTTTTTAAAAAAAAAGTATATAAAAATTTAAAAAAGAACGGACAAAAATTAGCTCATTAGTTGGCATGATCCTTCATTTCACTCTCTTGAATACTATTAAATATTAAGACAGCACCAACAGATGTAATCCAAAGACTCGCCAGTTTTAACCAAGAAAAAAAATAGGAAAGTAGATCAACCGGAGCAAACAGAGGAAACAGGGGAAACAGAGAAAAAGAATGGAAAATAAACCCTAAACCTACAAACGAATCAATCCGTTCTCTAATCGTCGATACATAAAATTCCTGAGAAAATTAAAATGGAAAACATGAGTTCGGTCCCGATTAACCCCATTTCGATTCATCCACCCTAGAGATCAGGGTACAATTAGACCATCTCTAGACACGAAGAACTTACAAAAATTCCAGAAATCGGATAGGGAAGTAATCAAACACACAAGTTCCACAATAAAAGACATAAGAAACCAAAAAGTTCAAATGAAAGAGGGAGGGAAGAAGAAGAATACCTTAAAATGAAGTGGCAGCAGTTGGGTATGAAGACTTCAAAAAGTAAAGCGGTATTATATACAGAAATGAAAGGAGAAAGGGGTCAGTTGTGGATGGGAAGATTTATGCAAAGATAGAAAGAGAAAAGAGTAAAAAAGGAAAAAAGGTGGGTTTACAAAGGGGGAGACAAAGCAATCAGAATAGCAGAACAGGAAATAAAGAACAGAAATGGTAGAGAGATAAGGAGGATGAAGCAGAAGAAGCGGAAAAAGAAAAAGACCAGCAACGGTTCCCAACTCGGGCTGAGTTTTCGCTTCGGTATTTGGGTTTTTAATTTATATTTCAATTTTAATATAATTTATTGTTTTTCTAGTTTAATAATTTTAAATTTCGTATTTATTAAGTAATCTGTAATTGTAGCATTGGCGGTGCCGGTGATGGAACTGCCAAGCCAGCGGAGGCCGACGGAAATTTCACCGCTTTCAGCGCCTTATCCACGACAAATGCCTATTTTATCTCAAATTAACTTATAAAACTTTAGTTAAATTAAATTATAACTTTTAATTTTTAATTTTGAAGTTTATGCTCGTTGGACTATTTAGATGGTGTTTGAGATACTGAGTTGAGTTATCAAATCTATAATTAATATATTGAAGTTATAAAATTTATATTTAGAGTGCATAATTATAAAATGAAGTTACTCAATAAATACTTAAAATAAAGAAAAAAGAAAAAATAGAATTACTCAAGAAAGAAGGAATGATAAAGTTAAAATTAACTTTAAACCTTCGATCTATAAATTCTAAAGAATATATGATTTTAGGAACTAAATTTGTATTTTTAATGCTCATATACTAAAACTTTAATTCAATATAAGATTTTTAAGACCATCTTCAATTTCTCAAAATGATAATTTTATTTCTTAGACTTGCAACTTTGGTCTATTTATGTCTTTTTAAAGAAAGACTATTTTGGTCCTTTGTTAGTAAAATTTTGTACATAACGAAAAATCTAATATGGGTTAAACAAAGGACCAAAACTACAACTACAACAAATGAAAGTAGAAGGCCAAGATATAAAGGGTGTGAAACTATAAGTACAAGATGTTTAAGGTTTGAAACATTAGCATGTGTTTTGTAGGTAATTTAAAAACAAATTCGAAAATAAATATTAAAAAACATAGTTGTATTTCATGTTTTCAGATGTGTGATTGATAAAAAAATTATAAATTTAATTTTAATTTAATTTTTTAAAAAATATACTTAATGATATATTTAGAAACTATAAAAGTAATCATAGTTACTCACTAAATATTAAGTTAAAAATATAAACTATTATTAATTTATTTATGATTTTTTTATAATTATTAGTATGTAATATCATATAATATATATTTAAGTTAAAACATAAATAATACTATACTCATTAATATTTCTATCTTTTATAATATAATTATGCATTTTAAAATTTTAAATCTAAAATCAAAATTCATTGATAATATAAAAATGTCAAATTTAGAATTTACACTAATTAGATCCTAAAATTTTAAAATAGAATACGATCTACAAAATATATTCGATAAATGAATGATGGATGCATGAAACAAAATCTAAATTATTATAGGCTTTATTTTCTTTTTAAAAAATAATTAAAAAATATTTTCTTTCTTTCCGGTAAATATCTCAAATTTATGCGGGTCCACCGTTCAAATGAATTAAATCGATGGTTGTACTCAATTACCATAAGAGGTACCCGATTGTGCCACGTGTTTCTTTTCATATGGTTAGTCGGCAGATGTTCATTATTAGGATGGAAGTCGTCACGTGTGTACACGCTTTTCTATGCAAATAAGTAAATCTGTTATATAATATTTATGGAAGATATGAAAACTAGGAGATCCATGATTTAATTACTCTTAATTTATTCCAACAAAAATGAAAATTATAGTGATAATAAATAAAATAAATAAACGCATTTCATCTTTTATTTTATTTTCTTTTTTTTATGTGGAAAGGATTTAAAATTATATACGATAAAATATATATCAATTGAACTTCCCCAATTCAGCCATCTTTTAAGGTGTGTGTAACATTCCCAATTTTAGGAAAATTTAATTGAAAAATTTTTATTGGTTAAATTGAATTTAATTGATTAGATAGATTATCTTGAAATATTGAATTTTACTTCCTTTGATTTAGTATTTTAGGGTCAACTTAAAAAAAAAAATTAAGAAATAATTAATTTCATGTGGTTTTAATTTGATTTAAATATTTGGAATGATTTAATTTGTATCAAATTGATGGATCTTATGCCTTTAATTTTGGTTTTTGAAGCCTAAATTAACATAATTTGAAAAGTTAATTTATTTATAAATTTAATAGAATCTTTGGAGATTTTAGAGATATTGTGATAAAAATATTTTATTCATCTTTTCAAAATCTAAAAAAAAAAAATAAAAAAAATGAGATTTTTTTAAAAGAAAATTAAATGAGAGTGAAAAGAGGCAAAAAAAAAAAAAAAAAAAAAAGAAAATCGGAAAGAAAACAATTTGGATTTTCAGCGATAGCTTCTACAAAATTGTTCATTGCCAGAGTTTGAACCATTAGATCGTGCTCAAATTTGGTCAGTCTATTCAAGACATATAGAGTTTCATTTTGAACGGTTGGATTGTTTTTTTGTAATCACTGCTGAATAAAATTTGTAAAACTAGAAATTCCACTTCTCTTGCAAACCCTCCTCATGCAAGATCCTCACTATCCGCCACTAACTTAAATAATTTATGTTGTTCGATAGAAACACCCGCTGTCTATCTATGGCAGCCACAAGTCGACGTGCCATCGGCCGCCACTGCCCCGATCTTTGCCTGAATTTTGAGGAAAACCTTGGTAAGACTTATTTTCCTTATAATTTAGGAAGTGAAATTCACCCATTTGATTTTGAGTTAAATTAGTAACCTCTCTTTGGTGTGAAACTTAGATTCAAGATTTGGAAGTTTTAAGGCATTGACCATCAAGCTAGAGACTATTTTGTTTTGCAGAAAATTTCGGTAAGTTTTGTAAGTTGTTGGATGGTTATTCTTTTGGAAATAGTGGAAAATTAAGTTATTGATTTTGGATTTATTTCTTGATCAATTTGACTAATTGAATCAAGTTTTTGAATTTTTCTTGGACCAAGCCACGACTTTAGGTTAATTCAAGTGTGCTAAAGAAGTTCTAAGGAGATTTTGTTTTGTGTTTTTTATCAAGTTGAGGTAAGTGGTAGTGCCTTTGTGCCAGGCGACCTAGTCTAGAATTATAAAGTTAACTAATGGACTCTTGAAGCATGATTTTGTCATTATGGCAACAATTATGAGTATTATGAGCATGTTCGAATTTTTAATCAGAACTGAAATTATGTATGTGATCTATGAATAGACCAATAGGGCAGTTTCTGTATCGCCTTGACACATGTTTTATTTCGGACCGACAGGTCTAGTTTCATGTTTAACGGTGTGCCTACGGGCCGCTAGACATGCTTGAGCCGACAGGTTTACATTCATGTTATTTTTCATGTTTGACGGTGCGCCTACGGACCGCTAGACATGCATGAGCCGACAGATTTATGTTCATGTTATTTTTCATGTTTGACGGTGTGCCTACGGGCCGCTATACATGTGTGAGCCGACAGGTTTACGTTCATGTTATTTTTTTTTTCATGTTTCATGTTTGACGGTGTGCCTACGGGTCGCTAGACATGCGTGAGCTGACAGGTTTACGTTCATGTTATTTCTATGTTTGACGGTGTGCCTACGAGCCGTTAGACATGCGTGAGTCAACAAGTTCACATTCATGTTATTTTCATGTTTGACGTTGTGCCTACGGGCTGCTAGACATGCGTATCAAGGCAAGACGGTACGTCTTTTGGTTCCTTTTCATCATAAAAAATCGATGTAGCTGTATGAGTCACGGGCCATCATTCTCTGTTGTGGATGCATAGCCTGATCTCGGTAATGGGATCACTTACTAAGTATACTTAACATTTCTTAATTTATGTTTTTCAGGTAAGGATAAGAGTGGACCGGTGGGTGACGAGAGAGACCTGTGATCGTGCCATATGGGACATGTAAATCACTTCCGCTAAGTTTACGTTTTCAAGCTATTTAAAAGTTTTGATTTGAAACTCGATGTTGGTAAAAATTTATCAGTTTAAGTTATTTTTTTTCATTATTTTAGGGACCCCGAACAAAGGTTTTACTTATTTGTTATTTATTTTGGAAATCTGTCTTTATTATTTTAATGAAATTTATTTAACTCTTATTAGATTACTCAAAAAGGTCGGGTCATTACAGTGTGGGCTAGTTACAATCACACATAACAATTCTTTCTCCCGATCCAAATTATAAAAGCATTGTCTCAAAGTTTTTATACTATTTACACATTTTTCTCACTCTTAAACTAGACAATACATAAAGTGAATTTAACTAAAATCAACACACCCAATTAAAGTGTTTCTAATTGAGATGACTTGAAACTAGAGGCACAAACTGCTTTTATAGACTTGAAGCTCATTTCCATTTTTCAATTTAACCGATGTGGAACAAATTACACTTATAATATTTTGCCAAAATTTAATACATTTGTCAAAGATAATGTACATGATCAAAAGATCGATGCATATAAAAATGTATAAGAGAGGTCGAACGTTGATATAAAGTCTATAACCTTCAACGACTTTGTTTGAGTCTTGGATTTGAAAATTGTTCAATCTAGTGTAATAAGTTAGTGTATAAGCTCATGATCTTTGATGAGTTTTTTTTAAGTAAAAGAACTGAGAAGTATGGAGATATTTCAAGGAAGTGCATACTTACAATCACGAGTTCAAATGAACTACTAAAGCTCTCATTATTTGTCCTCGAATGCCGAAACTACATATAATTTTTTAATAACAATATTAGCAATGCAATTGAAAAAAAGTTACAAATAACTTAGATTATTATAAATAAAAACAATAGAATACTTACTTAGAAGTTGATCATTTTCTTCAAATAATAATAATAATAATAACAACAAGTCACTTTTTATAAAATGAAGATAATCTATAATTTAAAATAAATTTTTGGAAGTTAGATTAATAATAACTTAATTGACATATGAATGTGCTAGTAACCATAAAGTATGTGATTCAAATTCTTCTACCCATACATATATACATATCTATATCTATATATAAATATAAATATACATATATATACATATATATACATCTATATATATATATAAAATTTACTTTCCAATATAAAAACTTGTAAATACAGGAAACTCGTTTTTCATGTTGTATAAATTATATGGAATGAAATATAATCTTAATCCTTAAGTTTTGAGTTAATGTTGTATTTGATCCTAAAATTTAAGAATAAGATCTTTGGAAAAATGATTTTAATATGGATCTGACTTTAAAGAATGACATTTAACTGGTTGATTAGAATTATTTATTTATTTATTATTGTTATTTTTTTAATGATATGGCCATTTATGCAATCTTCCTTTGTTCTCTTTCTTCTTTTTTTTTTCTTCTTCTTCTCTTCTTTCCGGTTGCCACCATCCATCTCCGCTGATGGAGCCACATTGGTGAGTCTATTAAGGGGAAAGGAGGTATATGTCTCCCTCAAACAGAATGTCTTATATATATATATATAGCTTTTTTTTCCATGAAAAATAAAAAACTCTGTCATATTTTAAATATATATGTATATTTCTTTTCACTGAAATCTTTTAATCAGTTGTGAAATTGAGAAGCACAACGAATCACAACGGGAACATGGATATAGAAAAAATATAATATAATAATACATAAATAAAATAATAAAATAAAATAACTAAAATTATGAAAATTGGATAATACGAAAAATTAAGTGGATTTCTCACCAATGTGTGTTATCTCATGATCCACCAAATGTCACTATTTATAGGCAAAGTGGCTGGTAGGATGTGGTATATTTGAACACTATGCATGGGTGGTTGAATGATACATGAGCAACATATGTGGTAATAGAAAAAGGACATTTGGCATTGGACACTAAGCATAGACATCTAACACCTATTTATAATATTTATAATACTCCATCTCAGATGCCCATATATATATATATATAATATGTAAAACCTTACTAGGAAAAAAGTCCAATGAGGAAAAAATCTTAGCGAAGGAAAAAGAGTACATTTTTCGTATAATTTAATAATCTTAAAAGAATATAATATATTTGCTCCCCTTCATGGAAACATCATTTGAGATCTCTGAACACCGCATTCCAATGTTGTGTACTAATTTCTCAAAGATTGTGGTGCGTAATGACTTTGTAAATAAGTCTGCCAGGTTATCTTTCAAATAATTTGTTGTACCGTGATGTCACCATTTGTTTTAAGATCATGAGCGTAGAAAAGTTTTTGTGAGATATGTTTTATTCTATCTCCTTTAATATACCCTCTTTTGATTTGGGATATCATGTTGTGTTGTCTTCGTATAATATTGTTGGAAGATTTTTATTAGAAGACAAGTCACATGTTTCACGAATGTGCTAAGTCATTGATCTTCACCATACACATTCTCAATTAGCCTAATGAATTGTAATAATTTTAGTATGATTTGAGGAAGTGACCGTTATGGTCTGTTTCACTAATCGTCATGATATAGCAGTTCCTCCATATGTAAATATATAACCTACTTGAGATCTAACTTTGTATAGATTCGATAAATATCCAGAATCTACATAACCAACTAGATCAAAATTTGATTAATTTGAATAAATGTTGATTGTTCCTTGGAGATAATTGAGTATATGCTTTCTGTTCCAATGTCTTTTTGTTGGAGAAGAACTATATCTTGCTAATAAATTTACTGAAAATGCAATATCTGGTCTTGTATCATTAGCAGGATACATAAATACATTAATTACATTAAGATGTGGTACTTCAGAACCAAGGAGTTCTTCATTATCATCTCGAGGTCGAAATATATCTTTCTTCACATCTAATGAACGGACTTCCATTGGAATGTTCAATGGATGTGCTTTGTCCATATAAAATCTTTTCAAAACTTTTCCTGTATAGGTTGATTGATAAACAAATATCTCATATGCTAAATGCTCAATTTGCAAGTTAAGACAAAATTTTGTCTTTCCGAGATATTTCATCTTAAATTCTTTCATAAGATATTCTGTTGCCTTTGAAAGCTCTTCAGAAGTCCCAATTATATTTATCAACAACATATACAGTTATAATAGCAAATTCTAATCGTGATTTCCTTATAAAAACACATGGACATATTGAATTGTTCTAATATCCTTCTTTCAACAAATATCTACTCTGGCAATTATACCACATTCGTCCTGATTGTTTCAATCCATATAGCGATCTATGTAATTTTATTGAATACAATTCCCAGGAATTTGATATATATATATATATATGTCGTGACTACATCCATAAGATGCATATACAGACTTTCATACACAATCAGACCAATTAAATATCTTATTGTAATTGCATCCACCACCAGGGAATATGTCTACTTATAATCAATACCAGATCTTTGTGAAAAATCTTATGCAACTAGTCTTGTTTCATATCTTGTGATCTCATTATTTTCATCTTTTTTCCTCACAAATACTCATTTGTATCCCATAGGTTTGACACCTTCTGATGTTCGGACTATTGGTAAAAAAATCTGACGTTTTGAAAGTGAGTTTAATTATGTCTCAATTACTTCTTTCCACTGAAGCTAATATACTCTAAGTTGACTTTCTTCAACAAATTTTAGTTCAAAATCTTCATTTTCAGATATAATATCAAGAGCAACATTATCTGGAAAAATGTTATCAATAACTACATGAGTTCGATTTCATCTATTTCCTGTCATGACATAATTCACAAAGTTCAAATAAATTTTATGAAATTCAAGTTCATATTGATCTGCACGAGGATTTAAATGACATAATAACGATGCATTCCATGTAATTTTTTTTCCAACTTCTTAATTCCTCCCCCTAATATTGGAAAAGTTGTCTCATTGAAATGACAATCAACAAATTTAGCAGTAAATAAATTACCCATCAGGGGTTCAATATATTTAATAATTGATAGGGAATAATATCCAACATATATTCCTAACCTCCTTTGAGAACCCATCTTAGTACGTTGTGGTAGAACAATTAGAACTACACATCCAAAAATTCTTAGATGGGAAATATTTGGCTAATAGCCATAAGCTAATTGTAATAGTGAGTACTTATGATAAGATACTGGTCTAATGCGTACAAGTGACATTGCATGCAAAATAGCATGTCCCTAGAAGCTTAGCTCTCATAAGTAATGGTCTTGCAATTAATTGAAAACGTTTTATAAATGATTCTGCTAAACCATTTTGTATATGAACATGAACTGCAAGATGTTCAACACTTATCCCAATTGGCATATAATAATTATAAAAAATTTGAGATGTAAATCCACCAGCATTACTAAGACGAATGGTCTTAATTGTATAATCAGGAAATTATACTCTTAACTTAATTATTTGAGCAAGTAATCTTGCAAATGTAAAATTTTGACTTGATAACAAGCATATGTGTGACCATCTGTTGGATAGTCTATTAATATCATAAAATATCGAAATAGTCCACTAATGGGTTAATAAATCCCATATATCACCATGAATTCGTTCTAAAAATGCAGGTGATTCAGTTCCCACTTTAGCTGGTGATGGTCTAATAATTAATTTGTTTGAGAGCAAGCATCAAATGATAATTCATTAGATTGAAGTATCTTCTGGCTCTTCAATGGGTGTTCATTTGAATTTTCAATAATTTTTCTCATCATTATAGACCCTGGATAATCTAATTTTTCATGTCAAATTGTAAATATGTCTAAATTCATGAACTTCAGGTTTGTTGCATATGTTTCAATTACTTGTATATGGGTATCATATAATTCAAAAGATAAAGCAGACAACTCTTCCAGTATACGTTTTTCATATGAGATAGTAGATATGATATAAAGATACCTCATATTATTCTTTGTATCAGTCTCAATATGATAACCATTGCAACGTATATCTTTAAAATTTAAAAGATTTCTCTTTTATTGACTAGAGAACAATGCATTGTCAATTGTAAATTTTGTTCCTTTAGGCAAAATAGTATTTGCTTTTCCAAACCCTTGAATTGAGTTTGCAAAACTTGATATTATATTGACTTTTGCTTTCAACATTGTCAGTTTGAAAAAATATTTTTTTTACTTGTAAGTATTGTATGTGTAGTTGCACTGTCTGCCAAACATAGATTTTCTTTACTCATTCTTGAGTCACCCAAAATGATCCAAGTTTCTTCATTAACAGAAAAAAAATTACAATAAGAAAAACAACACTTGAAATATACAAAAGTTAAAATTTACTAAAAAAACCATGAAGACAGACAAAAGAAAACAACATTAAGTCTAGATATTCTCAAAGTAAAAAAAAAAAAAAAAAACTTGATCCATCAACTGTATCAATCTTCTTTTCAAGTGATTCAAATAAGTCCGCGACATCCAAATTTGTCATATAGGATAGGTCAAATATGTCATTATCCTGGTATGCAAAATTTACTTCCACATTTTTCCCTTTTTTCTTTAGAGAGGCATGATAAAGATCAACTAAGTGTTTTGACGTACGATAGGTATATGACCAATGCCCAGTCAATCCGCATCGAAAGCATTTATTTTCAACACTCTTTGAACTCTTATTTTGTGAAGTTTTTCCTTTGTGATCATCATTTTATATGGTTCTTTTGAAATTTGAATGATTAGAACGACCACAACGAAAATAAATTTATTTCTTCCTCTATCATGGTCACACCACGATTATTATTAAAACTCACAATATTCACTTCAAAGAATGATGTTCAGTTGGTCGAGATTCGTGATTTTTTATTAATAACTCATTATTTTGTTCGGCCTTGAGAAGACAAGAAATTAGTTCAAAATATTGTTTAAAACCTTTCTCTTGATATTGCTAATGTTAGAAAATATCTTCTCTAACATATCAACATGAGTAATTTTCTCTCCGCATAACAATAATTTTGATCTGATTTTAAATAATGCGGAATTGTATTCACTTACTAATTTAAAATCTTGCAGCCTTAAATGCATCCATTCACAACAAGTTTTGGGAATAATAACAGTTTTTTTTTTTTATCATACTTTTCTTTCATTTTTTTCCACAAGATACAAGAATCTTTTATTATAAGATACTCCATTTTCAATCACACGTGAAGATGATGACGAAAAAAAATCATAGTTTTTGCTTTGTCCTGACTGGATGTCTTATTTCCTTCTTTAATTGTATCTACCAAGTTCATAGCATTAAGGTGGATTTTGACATTGAGCACTCATAACAAATAATTATTGCCATTAATGTCAAGGACTGCGAATTCTAATGTCGTAAAGTTTGTCATGACAATACTGTCACAAAATATTGTATTTATATTAGAAATTTAATATGTAGTAAATATGTAAAATAATGTTTAATTATTCATTATAATAAAGAAAAGACCGACCTACCTTCAGCGAGGGAAGCAACAGAAGTTCGTGCTGATAACGTGTTGTGAAATTGAGGAGCACAACGGAGCACAATGAGAATACAGATATAGAGAAAATATAATATAACAATATATAAATGTAATAATAAATAAAATATAATATAATAATAAAATAAAATAACTAAAATTATAATAAAAGTGGATAATATGAAAAATTGAGTGGAATTTTGAAATGGACTTCTCACCAATGTGATACACTTGAACACTATGCATAGGTAGTTGAATGACACACGAGTGCTAATAGAAAAATGACATTTGACATTAGTCACTGATCATGGACATCTAACAACTATTTATAATTATTAGATATAAACTGATTAGTTAGATATTAGTTATATCATTATGTGAAGCTTCTGTTATGCTCTTTGTGGTCTTTTTAAATTATTATATGATGTATAAATATATCTTCATCGAGAAATAAAAAGCATTGAATTCAATTATGCTATGATCGAGTATGATCAAATATGAACGATCGAGAATGATCGAATATATTCAATCATGATCTTGTATGAACGGTCGAGTATGATCGAGTAATTTTTTAGATGAAATTCTAATAATAATATTTATAATATTAACTTTTCTTAAGCGGTTTGGGGCACGGGAAATTTGCACAACAGCCGAATGTTGGAATTTGGGTTATATATTATTTTAATTTTTAGTGTACTGGAAACAAGTTAGGAAAACTCAACTTCGTTCTAGTTTCTCTCCCATTTACATATAAAAATATACAGTTTATTATTATTTTTTATTAAATTATTTGTAAAATTGATTTAATGACTTTTCGCTATATATTTAGGTGGATAAATCTGTAATGACATAATAATTTTGTAATAATTATTGCATAATCCATATATCATATATCAATGCCTTCATAGTTGCATTTATTTGAATGTTAGCTAACATGTATAATCCTTACATTTTGAAAATTATGACTAATAAATCTACCCGCTTTCAATTTTGACTTTAAAAAGTTTCTTAAAAATTTCAATAGTTCTATAAACTTTCAATTTTATATCTAATAAATTTCAGAAATATTAAAAATATTTAAAACGTAAATGTTTATATATATATAAAAAAAGTTATGTCCAATTGAACCTTGAATTTTCAATTTTGTAGTTAGCAATTATGTTGTTTTTTTTTTAAAAAAATGTCAAATTATGCTTATTAAGCATAAAATTAAATTTAATGAATAATATAATATTGATTTTTTAACCTTCACGAATATGTAAAAGATAGACGGAAACTTGATATTTTAAAAAATTTATGAGTTCATGAATCTATTAGTAATTTTTTAAGTTCAGGGACTAAATATATACATAAATCTAGAAGTTTATAGGCTAAAATTTTAAATTTAGGTGAATTTCTTGAGATTTTTCAAACATAGCAAGTGCCAATAGGCCAATACCGATCATCTATTCAAATTTGTGTCCAAAAATTTTAACTATAGAAATTAAGCAAAAGAAAACAAAAATCAATCCGCAACAAAAGTTTAATTTAAAATATAAGTCATTTTGAAAGGAAAATCAAGTATTTAACGACCAATCAAAATAGATTTTGAAAAAAAAAATTATAAAATAAGTTGGTTTAGGATAAACGCTTTCAATCAACTTTTATAAAAATGACTTTTAAGTCTTTAATGGTTAACAGTTTGACAAACTATTGTATTTTTAAACTTGACCTTGAATATGATAAAAGTGATTTTATATGGCTTATTTGTTTTGCTTTTGGAATTCCTCCAAAAGTCTCGTACCAATAAAGATAATTGTTTTTACTTATATACTCATGATCATTTCTTTCCATAACCAATGTGAGATTTCATGCAAGATGGAATACACACTTCACTAATATAATTTTTTTTAGAGGCATTGATATGATGCAAAATTAAGAGTAAAACTTGCGAGTGATTTTGACACACCTATTTAAAGTTTGATTTTACAATTTTAAATCATATGGAATGATTTTGAATATAATAAAAGTAATTTTAATCATTTCAAAATTACTCTGAGTTAGAATTAAGTGACTTGTTTGTATAATTTGTCGATACTTATTAGTATTACATTTGGATTTATTATTTTGTAATTAATAAAATTATGCTTTGAATATATCATTATTGTATCTAAGTGTATTTTATAATTTAGTTTTGACTTTTATTTTAGGTAGAGTTTTAGATATCTAAAATGAAAGAGTATTTATTTAGACTTAAAATCAATTGATCACACCAAAGTAAGGAAAGATTGTCACGCAAAAATCTTTCTACATTAAGTCAAATGTTCACACGCCCAACAACAAAATACAATATAAAAAAGGTCAAATATCAATTTGACCAACTCCATGCATATTTATATATATATATATATATATATATAAATTTTAAAAAATATATATTGCAGAATTTATGTAAATCTTTGGCCGCCAATGATATAGAATGGATCCCACGGAGGGCTACGTCATCGGCGCTTTAAGACGATAAGACGTGCTCGGAACTGCCTTTTGTGTTTTCATTAACATTTAAATACTTGTTATTGAGGATAAATTACTTGTTTTTTAGTCTCCATAGGAGAATTTCTTTTAAGGAAAAATAAATTATCATAGGAGTATTTTGTTCTCCTGGTTTTCAAAACGCATATTTTTAATTAAAAAAATTATGAATTTAAAAGGTGATTTAAGTAATCATTTGAAAAAAATATTTATAATAGATAGAAAATAAGGGGGGAAAAAATGCTTTCTCTTGCACATCTTTTTTCTTTTTTTTTTTCCTTTCTTTCTTTCTTTTCTTTAGTTTTTGCTTTATTTATTTATTTATTTTCATTTATTTTTTAATTTTTGTTTATTATTTTTTTTTCTCTCCAGTTTTTTGCTTCCTCTCTTTCTTTCTTTTTTTCTTTCTCTGTTTTCTTCGGGTTTTGCTTCTTTTTCTTTTTCTTTTGTTTATTCAGTTTTTTCTTCTTTTCTATCTTTCTTTTTTTTCTTTTTCTCTTTTATCGATTTTGTTTCTTCTTTTTTTTTTTTCCATAAAAATTATGAGGTCAAATTTCGTACCAAAGACTTGAAATTACTAATTTATAAGTGACTTAACACCAATAAACCAATCATTAAGATTGATTATTATAATGAAACATTAAATATAAATAAAAAATAAAAAATTATCTGAAAAAAACTAGTTTTTTAGTCCATAAATTTGCCCCATTTTTAGAAAAATTTATTAAAAGTTTGAAATAAGAAACGAGAGTAGTTATTAAATGAGTTTATTTCTCAAAAAAACGAGAAATGCAAATAATATCAGACAGGCCAACAATTTTTTTTTCTTCTTTTTATAGGACTTGAGTATGATGTCTATAAGAAATAAACTTGAAAAAATGGCATAGATGGTCCAAAGTGAAGGGCACAAATTGAAATATTTGTGTATTTGTGTACGGTAATATTTGTTTACAAAATCAAACGAAGAAGAAGGGTTTGGTTTGGTTGTTCGGTGTTTTTATGGAAGTGCATATGAGAGGTATAAAAAAGAAAAGGGACCGTACGAATGTTTGAAAAGGACAAGGAAAGGGATAATAAGGTGGTCAGTAACTATCATTGATAAAACTTACCAGTGATGGCATGTTATCGACGATAGAAGAAAACACTGATAACATGTTATCGATGATAGGAGCTACCACTAATAGCACGTTATTGGTGATAGAAGCTACCACTAATAGCATGTTATCGATGATAGAGAGCTATCGCTGCTAGCATCTTATCAGTGATGTTATCGTGAAAGAAGTTATCACTGATAACCACGATATGAGTGATATTAGTGATATCGATGATAGAAGTTAGGTGAGATCTATATATCGAGTTTCTTTGAAAGTTCATAACTAGTTATAGAAGTCTATCATTACTTGTCTTAAGTGTTAATATTTCAAGGTTGATTCTAATTGATGAAAGTCTATCAGTGATAGCGACCGTTGATAGAAGATTATTAGTAATAGCTATTGTGTTAATCTTTCAAAGTTGATAGTCATTTATGAAAGTCTATTGGTGATAGTCACTAATAGTTTTCAATTGTTGGTATAGCTCAATCTTTCAAAGTTGTTGGTCTTCTTTCAATGTTGATAATTACTTATAAAAGTCTATCATTGATAGCCACTGATAGCCTTAATTGTTAATATTTCAAGGTTGATTCCAATTGATGAAAGTGTATCAATGATAGCCACTGATAACCAATAACAAATTAAAAGCTAATATTTCAAGATTATATTAATATTTCTCAAATTAGAAGTCATTAATAATAGCAACTATCCACGACAGAAATTGATAGTAGTTGATGGTAGCTATCAGTGAATCACTGATAGCTACTATCAGTAATAACTTTCAATTTGAGAAAATCGGGAAGAAGCGAACAACATGGTGACTAGGCATGGATTTCTTTTAGTAATTTTTCATTCTTTGTTCTATATATGCAATTATTTTATCCTTATATTATATTTTTTATTATTTTGGGTTTGAATCCCGTTTATGCAACTAGTCCTAGAAAATGAAAGAAAAAGTCATTTAAGTAATTTTATATGAACTTAATATTAAATTTAAAAAAGTATGTAAATTATAACAATAGCCTTGAACATTTCTATTTGTTTAAAAAATATCTTTATTCTTTCAAAAGTTGCAATATTACCCCTTAACTTTCATAAACGTTTCAAAACTATTCTTGGAGTATAAATTCTTTAGAATCTCCAATACAAATCAAGACTTAGGATTATGGTGAACTAAGATCATGTGGTGATTCATATTTTCATTCTATAACACTAACTACACCTTTTCATACCTCAATTTCTATTCAAATTTTTAAAAATTTCTACTTCAAAAGTATTTTTGAAATGTTTATGAAAGTTTAAGGGTAATATTACAACTTTTGGAAGTATAAAATTATTTTTGAAACAAATGGATAGTTCAAGTGTATTTTTTATAATTTAACCAAAAATATGTCTCTTCTATCTCTTCCTATTTTCTCTCATCCCCTCATATTATTTCTGTTCCTCCTCTCTTCTTCTTTGATATTAGGACCATGTTTACCTTGAAAAAACACAATAAATAAATGGCAATCTGAAAAGTAGCCCCCATTTGATCACGTTTGATGTTGTTTACTTGTGTTCCATATTCGTATTGACATCTGGAGCTCATTTTCAAATTTGTAACTAAAAAAAACGTAAACTAATTGACAAGCGTATAGTACTCGATCCAATTGCATTTGAAATTACGCCAATATCATTATTGTTTCCATTATTGTTACTATTACAACATGAGAATTATGAATCGGTTATATTACTATTACGATAACGGTAATAATAAATGTGATAAATTTATAATTCTAAGTAAACGTAATAAAAAATAATACAATTACGAATACAATTGTGGCTCATTATGATTTATCTATAAATGAAATTTATTATCATTACATCAATTTTCATTACGGATAGATAATTGTGACCTGGATTCAAATATCATATGTAAGTGTAGTTGGGCTAATAACAAAAATGAAATAAAGAAAATGGAGGACGCTGTTTTTTTATTTTATTATTTAGCATAAATTCTAAGCTTATTAAATGCTGGAAAATGAAAATCTGCAAATGGCATCCTTCGTTCCTGCACTTTTTCATTATCTTTCTTGTTATTAACTCAATTACAATTAAATTTTGAATCAAACATCAATGAAGAATAAAGATGTAGAGAGGAAGAAGAAGCGGGAATGATGGTGAAGGGAGGAGAGAGAGAACCTTTATTTTTTCAAATTAAAATATCATAATTTAGGGGTGATCATTGAAACTGTTAAAACCAAATCGAATGCTAAATTGAACTGGAACCGAACCAAAATTGAATTAATGTCATTCGATTCAATTTGATATATTTTCAAATTGATTTTTTGCGACTTGGTTCAGTTTCAAATTTGAAAATCGATTTGAAACCGAACCAAACTGTTTTTTTTAATATATATATATATATAATATGAAAAGAATAAAAATTTTAAAAAAGTTGTGAAACCAAACCGAACCGAATGGCTCATAATTTAGAAAATATAAAAAAGCATAAAAAATTTTAAAAACACAAAAAACCATGAAACCAAACCAAACCAAACCGCAAATAGTTTGAACCGGACATGTGGTTCAGTTCGGTTTCAGAAAATACAGTCTCAAACCGAACCGTGAACACCCCTATGTTATATGATTAAAAAGGTATATTTTATGCCCCACTATTTTATTTTTGGTTTTTGAAAATTAAGCATATTTCTTCCCAATTTCTAACGATGATTTGCATCTTTTTAAGTATAATAGTTGAATTCTTAGTCAAATTCTAAGAAACAAAAACAAGTTTTTAAAAGCTACGACCCCATTTAATAACCATTTGGTTTTTTGTTTTTTGTTTTTGAAAATTAAACTTATAAACACTACTTCCACCTCCAAATTTATTCATTTGTTATCTATGGTATAAAAAGCCAAGCAAAAATTTGAAAACTAAAAAAAATAGTTTTTAAAAATTTATTTTTACTTTTGGAATTTGGATAAGAATTAAATCATTGTACTTAAGAAATATGCAAATCATTGTAAGAAATGTGGAGAAAATAGGCTTGTAATTTTGGGCGACTCTACATCCGCTGTGACTTTACTTTGACGACCTCCCTTTTACTTCATTCATTCAGGGTTATTGTTGTAATTTTGTACCTCTAATTGCTTGGTGTAAACAGTGAAAATATGTTTGAAGTTTACACGGTTTTGCTATGAGTCGGTGAGTTGGGAGTTTATAAATTTGCCTCTCTTGTATCATCTTCTTCAGAGTGCATTTGATAATGAAATACTCTCCCTCTCTCATTCGATAAAGTGGATATAGACGTGAACGTCGAGCACTATAAACACTGTGAAATCTCTCTCTTCTCTACTCTTTTATTTCCTGTTTCATTCATCGATTGTTCAACAATTGATATCAGAGCTTTAGCTCGTTGAAGGATTTTAGTTGACTTCTTCGATTCTCATCTCGTTTTTGTGTTGATCACTCTCGATTTCTTCTTGGTGCTATGCATGAAATGTTGGCAAAATTTAAGATCGATAAGTTTGATGGTAGAAGAGATTTTAGTCTGTGGAAGAAAAAGATGAAGGCCTTACTCGTTCAGCAGAAAGTAGCAAAAACCCTACTTGATCAAAGTAAGTTGCCTATTACTATGTCTGATGAAGAAAAAAAAGAAATGGTTGAGATTGCTTAAAATATTGTCATATTGTACATTGCTGATAATGTTATGAGAAGAATGAGTGATATTAAAAATGTATCTGAACTTTGGACAAAGTTGGATAATCTTTATATGTCTAAATCGCTCACTAATAAGATATACAGGAAAGAGAGATTGTTTATTTTAAGATGGACATCTCTAAGGGCCTGGAAGAAAACATTGACGATTTTAACAAAATCTGTCAAGATTTAGTAAATTCTGGTGAGAAATTAGATGCCGAGAATCAAGTTGTGATTCTTCTGAATTCTTTACCTGATAAATACAAGGAAATGAAATCTGCTATAAAATATGGAAGAGATTCCTTAACGCTTGATGTAGTTTTGAATTTCCTTCGATCTAAGGAACTCGAGTTCAAAACAGAGAAGGACTTTGTTGCTTTACTTGCTAAGGGCAAGGAATCCAAAGGCCAAAATATTAAAAATAATAAGCAGCATTCTAGGTCAAATTAGAAGAATAATTCAAAAAATAAAATGACTTGTAATTATTATTGCAAGGAAGGTCAGACCAAGTATGGTTGTTCTGTTTTGAGAAAAACAGGTAAGCTACCTATTAGAAAAGAAAACAAGGCAGCTGCAAACGTTTTTGAAGGTTATGAATCAGCTAAGGTTTTTATAGTCTATGACTCGAATGATTTTGAAGATTGGGTCATGGATATAGGGGGTACAGTTTATATGTCTCCTCACAAGCACTATTTCTTCGACTTAGAGAAGTTTGAAGGTGGAAAGGTTGTTATGGGAAATAATTGCTCATGCAACATAAATGACATTGGTTCTATGAGAATCAGAATGTTTGATGGCTCTTTAAAAATCATTTCATCAGTAAGATATGTGCCTGATTTAAAGAGAAACTTAATCTCCTTGGGAATCTTAGATAAATCTGGATGTAGCTATAAATCACTGAATGGAACTCTATTAGTCTTCGAGGATTCTATTGTGAAAATGAAAGGAGTCCTGATGGATGGTCTGTACATTCTTCAAGGATGTGTAGTAATAGGAGAATTAAATGTGGTTTCGGAACCTACAAACAAGACCATTTTGCTATGGCATAAAAGGATGGGTCATATCAGTCATTCAGGTCTTGATAACTTGTTCAAACAAGGACTTGTTGAGAGTCATAAGCCTATAGAGCTGGATTTCTGTGATCACTGCATCATAGGCAAAGCTAGTAGATCAAGTTTTAGAAGAGGCTCTTTTAGAGCATAAGAGAAGCTGGATTACATACATTAAGATCTTTAGGGACCTTTTAAAGTCCAAACTCATGGAGGTGCAAAGTACTTTCTTACTCTCTTTGATGATTATTCAAGAAAATTATGAGTGTTTCTGTTAAAAACCAAAGATGAAGAGTTTTTTTAAAAAAATTAATGGCAAAAATTTAATTAACAACTTTGTTGGTAAATGAATTAAATGAAGGATCTCAATGAAGAGAACCTTGAGCGGAAGCGGGATCGTTCCAGTTCCCATTTTTCATAGAATAAATTTTTTATAGAAAAGAAAGCACAAATTATGCATTTACTTAAATTACAACATGCTTAAAAGTAAGGTTTTAGAAACCTTTACCTTTGAAGACAAAACTTCAAGAATCCTTCAAACTGACAATGGGTACTACCACAATGGTGACCTTGGTATTTTTAGATAGAGAACTCAGGAGTGATGAGCTCTGAATATTTTGGAATAATGAGGGAATGAATTTGAGAGAAGAGGGAAGGGAAAAGATTTTTTCAGAACTTATAGAAAGAACTATTTTGTTTGTTCAAAATCGTATATCTTTCTGACATCCTTTCTTGCAGCCTGATGATGAAGACTCTCTCCTTCAAATGCCTATAAAACATCAACTACTCATTTACATGGGTGGAGAGAAAAGAAGGGGGAGTTGTAACTCTCTCCTTAATTCAAATAAATTAATTTTAATATATAAATAACAAAATTAGTTTATATAAAATAAATATTTAATATATATAAATATGATAATTAACTTATCATAATATATATATTAAACTATGTTATATCAAATACAACTTATAACCTATAGTTTAAATATTGTATCATATACAATATAACCTATAGTTTCTTTTCTCTCTCTTATGATATTCAATATAAATTACATTTGTATTAAATTTAACAATTATCAATGCAATTCATCTCATTAATATTTGAATCTTATTCAAATATGTATTTTCTCTTTCAAATGCTATAGTGTGTCAAATACATCATAATAATTAAAATAATTATATAATTAAATTCCCTCAATTAATTTGAACAATTTAAATTAATTCAAAAATTTATTCTCATTTAATCCTATTGAGCTACCAAGGGGACCTCATGGACTTGTAGTTTAAGCTCCAATGGTACATGAATAATTAATCAAACTCTTTAATTAAATTATTCACCATCTGTTAACTATGAGGCACTTCATTAAAGATCAACAGCTGCACTCTTCGCATTACAGATATATTTCTATGCTCATTGAATATAACCAATCAACATTACGATGACCCTTCACAAATTGCTCGTAAGTACAACTGGGCCAAAATTACTATTTTGCCCTGTAGTTACATCTAACTCGTTAAGTACCATCGATCCCTTTAATGAACAATAGATCATAGTCCAACTATGACTAACCCCTATCGGGCCAGGAGAGGGTGTGGCGCCACATTGTTCAAGCCCCAGAATCAGCCCTTAAGGAAGCAATTTATCTACTTACCCCGACCTTGGGGAAGGAGTGAATTCCTTCTTGTGTAGCTGTGTTTCCAACTCCTCAACCAGACAAATGCCCAAAATGGTAGGTTTATTGAGTCGGCGATCTGGCCACTTTCACCCATACAAATCAAAGGACCGCCCTCATAGGTAGGAGTTCACAACTCATTCAGGATTCAAATCATGGTTATCCTGGTGAAATGTAAATCTCTATTATAAACGACGTTATATAATGAGACTAAACATTTTGTGGTCTAATCTTATACAAACTCCTTTGTATAGAATATCCCCACCTACATGTCTATACATGAATAATCAGGTTCAGATCATTTGTAGCACTTTACAACAATTGTAACACCTACAAAGTGAGCCATACTTGTAGTGTCACTAGGATAAAGTACCAGCCTTATCCATCTACTACAAACTATTTAGGTTATCACTTAAACATGATCCACCCGTATGTCTCTACATACATATTTAAGCCACAAGATAACCTTGGATGTTAGTTTATTGATTTGTGTTTAATGCAACTAAAATATGAATAAAATGTAATATGTTTTATTAAATAAACCATGAGTTTGTTAAAAAAACTATTACAAACTATAGGATTCTTCAAAATTTAGGGCATCAACCATAACATTAAAATTCTTAGAACTGATAATGGTCTTGAATTTTCGAATGAGAAATTTAATGATTTATGTAAAAAATCTGGAATTCAAAGACATCTAACTGTTGTTGGAACTCTTCAACAAAATGGATGAGCTAAAAAAAATTCAGTGGAACCATTTTAAACAAGGTTAGATGTATGCTTTTGAGTTCAATTCTTCCAAAAACCTTTTGAGGAGAAGTAGTAAACACAACCACCTATATTATAAACAAAAATCCATCTACTATTTTAAACTTTAAAACCCCTCAAGAAAAATGGAA
The DNA here is from genome assembly GCF_027475165.1 of Benincasa hispida. NCBI lineage: Eukaryota > Viridiplantae > Streptophyta > Magnoliopsida > Cucurbitales > Cucurbitaceae > Benincasa > Benincasa hispida. The sequence goes on along the minus strand of NC_143484.1, from coordinate 49,959,403 downwards.
TGGAACACCTCATAAGCTTGACTATTCAAGAGTTTTTGGATGTGCTACCCTTGCACACATTAAGCAAGGAAAACTTGAAGTGATAGCTAGGAGGAGTATTTTCTTGGGTTATCCACATGGGGTTAAAAGGTATAGATTATGGTCCTTGGAAGTAGGAGAACAAAAATGCTTTGGTAGTAGAGATGTAACCTTTAATGAGGATGTGATGCATTGGAAAGAACCTCACCGAACTAATTCATAGAATGTTTCCTACTTCATTTAACACATGATTTTTAGATTTTTGAAAGACTTGTGCTCAAGCTCAATAGGTAAGAAAAAGTAGGAACCATATGAGAAAAAGCTCTCAATCAATAGGAGTATGGATCTTTTGAGATTTGGAGAAGGATATAAGGGGCCTTGAGACTCAGGAGCTTCAGACAATTGATTGGATACCAACATTCACTTGCTTATCGTAGAGGCTGCCAGTCTGAGAATAAGCTGTGACATGAACTGGTCATGCCTGAGCATGTGGGCTGCTGAAAATCTGAAGATGAATGCTGTTGTAACGTGTCATTTCAGGTTGCTGCTGCTGAGACGTAGAGGACCATAATCTACAGATAATCAAGAATTTGAACTAGAACTATAAATTCCTGTCTCTAAATCCAATAGAGGACAATCATCACAGACATCATCTAAAACTATAATCATAGACAATACTGATTTTGAAAATCAAACCCCCAACCTGAAAAATGCATCTGAAGAAGGTGAAACACAGCCACATCCTCACCATAAGATATTGAAATCCAACCAATAAATTCACAAATATTTCAACTTTAATCATATAAACTTACCAAAGATAGAGAAAGAAGGGTAATCTGACCTCGTGTCAAATATGAAGAACTTGACCTTACTACATTTTCTTTAAATTGTTTTAAAGAAAATCTATCCCCCAGAACCAAAATGTAAACCCTGAATCCTATTTTCCCTATTAAATATGATAGTTAGTATGTTAATTAAATTTAAGTATAAATTAATGTAATGTTGTAGGGAAAAGCTTGAGAATGATAACGAAGAAAGAAAAGTTCTAAGTAAGAAGAAACAAGGCTCTTGGGTAGCATTGGCATTGAGACATTAGGTGAGGAGAACCCATCTGATCAACCTCAGCTTTGCATCCTTCTTTGTCATTAAATATTTGATTTTCGAGTGATCAGTGTGAATAAGTACCTTTGTTCCCAACAGATATGCCCTGAATTTCTCCAATGCAAAAATTATAGCCAGGAGTTCTTTTTCAGTGGTGGCATAATTTATTTGAGTAGGGTTTAGAGTTTTACTCGCATATGCGATGGCGTGCAAAATAATTTTCTTCTTTTGCGCTAATACAACTCCCATCGCATACCCGCTTGCGTTGCACATGATTTGAAATGGCGTTGTCCAATCCAGCGTAATTAGTACGGGCACAGTAATCAGCGCATTTTTTAAAACTCTGAACGCATTGAGGCAATTGTTGTCAAACTCAAATTTCCTGTCTGCCTTTAATAATGCACTCAGTGGTCGTGCAATCTTAGAAAATTCTTTGACGAATTGTCTATAAAATCCAGGTGCCCCAAAAAGCTTCGCACAACCTTCACGCTGGTTGGTGGTGGAAGTTTTTCAATTGCTTTGACCTTTGCTTTATCCACCTCCGACCCTTCTCGAGAGACTTTGTGTCCCAACACTATACCCTCTTTCACCATGAAGTGACATTTTTCCCAGTTGAGCACCAGGTTCGTCTCTTCACATCTCTTCAAAATTTTCTTTAAATTGGCCAGCAGACTTCATAAGTGTTCCCATAAGCAGAGAAGTCATCCATAAATATTTCCACTGAATCCTCAAGAAAATCTGAAAAGATTGCCATCATACACCTCTAGAACGTACTCGGCGCATTGCAGAGGCCAAACGACATGCGGCGAAAATTGAATGTCTCATATGAGCAAATGAATGTGGTCTTGTCTTGATCTTCAGAAGCTATCATGATCTGATTGTACCCGACATATCCATCCAAGAAGCAATAAAAATCGTTCCCTGCTAATCTGTCTAGTATATGCTCGATGAATGGCAGAGGGAAGTGATCTTTCTTTGTGGCTGCATTCATTTTGCGATAGTCCATACATATGCACCATCCAGTGATGGTTCTTTGCGGTATTAATTCATTGTTCTCATTTGGGATTACCGTCATTTCACCCTTCTTTGGCACACATTGCACGGGGCTGACCCACGTTCTATCTGCAATGGGATAGATAATGCCTGCATCCAGCCACTTGATAATCTCCTTCTTGACGACCTCCTTCATCGCACGGTTAAGTCTGCGTTGATTCTCAATAGTTGTTTTGTGGTCGTCCTCAAGACGAATGTGGTGCATGCAGTATGCGGGGCTAATTCCTTTAATGTTAGCGAGCATCTAACCAATTGCTCGCACATGTTTCTTATGAATGCTTATCAGCGCATTCTCTTGATCTTCGTTGAGTGCAGAGGAAATTGTCACTGGCAGCTTCTCACTTTGCCCCAGAAATGCGTACTTCAAATGTGTTGTTAAGGTCTTCAGTTTAAGTGTCGGTGGTTCCACGAGGGAAGGTTGCGTTGTTTTTCTTTCTTCTTTTGGCTCTTTTTCTTGCGTTGCGATCATTCCTTATTATTTGTTTGTTTTTGCTACGATCGCATTGCAGGCAGTTACGGATGCTTTGGCATCCTCTCTTTCACACTCTTCAATAGACTTTTCTTCTTCAATCAAATTTAAGTCATCGTCAGAATGTTGTAGGTCTTCCTCATCCGGGAATTTAATGGCACGAATTATGTTAAATTTGAGTTTCTGTCTGTTTATGCTCAAAGTGATTTCTCCCTTGTGCACATTAATTTGAACACGACCCATTGATAAGAAATATCACCTCAAAATGATGGGCACATCTTTGTCAGCCTCATAGTCTAGGATGATGAAGTCAGCTGGCAAAATAAATTTATCAATCGTGATCAGCACATCTTTCACCTTATCCTCTGGATGAACCAGAGACTTGTCAGCCAATTGGAGAGTCATTGATTGGGGCGCGAGTTGTCCCACATTTATTTGTCTAAAGATTGAAAGTGGCATCAAATTTATGTTGGCCCCCAAGTCACACAAGGCTCGCCCAATATAGAGTCCTCCTATGGAGCAAGGAATAGTGAACCTCCTAGGATCACTCATCTTCGTTGGAATAATAGATTTAGAACTTTGTGTTAACGCTACCGTGGCCTCTTTTCTTAGTTACCATGTCCTTCAGAAACTTGGCATAGGTTAACATTTTCTCAATCGCTTCACTGAAAGGAATGTTAACATGTAATTGCTTTAACATAGATAAGAAGTGTTGGTACTGTACCACTTCGTTTTTCTTTTTTCTTAGTTGTGGAGGGAAAGGTGGTAATTGGACTTTCACGGTTCCCATTTTATTTGAGTTTGAGGTCGACGACAGGTTCCACTTCTTCATTTTCTCTTTCTTCTTCTTACGTTACCACAATCTCGGGGTCAGTTGCGATGGAAGTTGTTCTACTCTGATCCTCTTTTCTCTCTCCACAGTCTTTCCACTGCGCAATTTCACAACTTGACATTGCTCCTTACCTGTTCCCCTTGGGTTGCATGGAAGTTCGGTAGAACTTGGCAACGCCCCTTACGGTCTACTTTTCAGCTCATTCGTAATCTGGCCCATTTGCAATTCGAGGTTGCGGATGGACATAGCCTGATTTTGAAGCACTGTCTTGTTTTTCTCTATATATTGCTTCAATAGGCTCTCTAGAGAAGAAGATTGCATTAGTTGTTTTGAGCTACTTGCTTAATTGCTTTGTTGGCCGTTGTTGCGTTGGAAGAATCCCGGTGGCCCTTTTTTTTGCGCCACAGATTGAAAATTTTGTTCTTGATTCTTCCAGGCAAAATTGGGGTGGCTTCTCCACCCGAGGTTGTAAGTGTTTGAAAAGGGATTATTCTTTACAAAATATAGACTGTGGATTTTGCGGGCAATCCTCCATCGCATGCCCATCACCGCAAGTCGCACACTTGGCGGTGTTTTGACTTATTGTGTTAATTTGCCCACCTAGCGGTGTTGGGCTGCTGATCGCCATTCTTTGAATCAAATTCATCATTAGGGTCATTTGGTTTTGTAATGAAACAATGGCACTGTTATTTGCGTCAGAATCTTTGAATCTCAATCTTCGGTCGCTCTCCCTTCAGTCTTCATGGTTCTTAGTGATGCGGTCCAAAATATTCTTCGCTCATCATAAGTTTTGTCAAGCAGACCACCAGCGGCTGCCGCATTGGCAACAGACTGCGAAGTAGGATTCAAACCGTGATAGAAAATTTCCATTTGAAGACAATCTGGTAGCCCATTATGCGGACAATCTCGGACCAACCTTTTAGACCTCGCCCAAGCATTGTTGAGCGATTCGTCTATATCTTGTTCAAAATTTATAATAAGCTTCCTTCGTCTTGCGTTCTTGGTAGGTGGAAAATACTTTTTCATGAATTTCTCCACTACCTGCTCCCAAGAAGTAATCTCTCCTGGTTCGAGCAAATAAACTCATTTTCTAGCCTGATCACAGAGAGAAAATGAGAACAACGTTAGTCGAACTTCTTCTGCAGAGATGTTCGGGAACACAAAAGTATTGCAGATTTCAATAAAACTTCAGAGGTGGGCATGTCGATCCTCGCCACGCCTTCCTCCGAATTGACCTGCAGTCTGGATCATCTGCAGCATCACCAGTTTCATCTTGAATCTACTTCCGTCGAGGGCAGGCCTCATGATTCCCGGAGAGAAATTATAGAGGTTTGGCGATGCATAGTGCCTAATGTGCCTATTGCGATTCTTTGCCAACAAATTTGATTCACCATGATATTATATCATTTGGTGCTCCACCTCCAGCCTGCTCCGCCATCTCTTCTTTATTAGATCGTGGTTGCTGTTGGCGGTCTCGTAGTCTCCTTTGAAATGTTCTCTCAAACTTCAGGTCGTAGTTCGCCAGAGATTGAGAGTTTTGCAAAGAAATCACAAAAATTAGCGTTAACAACTATTTTCCCGAAGTTCCCTACAATAGCGCCAAAAACTTGATGTGTTATTCTATGAATGGAAATATGGATGATATGTGTTGATGGAATTGTGTTGTGCACTCAAGCTTCCTAGCGGAATTCAAGTGTAAATTCCTCTGAGTTTCCTGTTAAGTCCAGGGTAGAACACAAGGACTGGTGAAAATAGTTGCGTTGGTGATTTTTATGAAGACTTGCGGTAACCAGTTAAATAAATAAATAGTTGGGTTTGTTGTTTGCGTTGATGAAAATAAATAACAAATGCGGCAAAGTTTGAAAAGAGTTTGTAAACGGGAAATACGATGAATATGCGGTGAACGGGTTGAGAATAGTTTCGGTTAACACTCTCTAGAATGCGTTTATGCTTTGCGATCATGCAACATGCATACAATAGTAAACCACCTCTCGGCGTGAATGCTACGGCTTCTAAAGCTAGAACGCATGCGATAAATATGCGATAAGTCTACAGGGTTTACACATAAACCTCTATCTCTATTTATGCGATGACAACATGACATTCACACAAATATGCAACTACATAATATCATTCCCATTCCTAGTATGCATGCGATGCATTGACAAACAGAGCTTAGATCTAAGTCCCTATCTCTAGTTTATGCAAGACTAATCTTGCTCTTTCGAGTCCAGATTCTAACCTAGCTCTCTCGAGACATTAGGTTCTTTCTTTAGATTCTCTCTCGAGTAACTCTAAAACGTATTTTGCACGGCATAAAACAAGACAATCGCAGGCAATGAACTTACTAGGTCATGTTAGCTTAGTTCTTCTCAACCCATTCAACTAGTTTAGCTACTCATGCGTATTAAGAGAGTGAGCAGATGTAGAAAAAGAACTTCCATTGAGTAGATATGAGATGAAGTACAAAATAACAATGCAAGTATAGTAAAGTGCCTGGTAGCAATTTCTTGCTGCCAGGCGTTTACACTGTTTTTACTCGTACTTTAAAGATATTCTCGCTCTTGTGAGAGTCGACCCACTCTCTGCTCTTATGCCCCAAGGTTCTCTTTCGAGTTGTCCTGGGCGATCTCCGATGCCACCACTCTTCTATTGCTCCGCCGTAAAATGGAAAAGAAAACTATGAACAGAAGCAACTAGTGAACTTGTTAACTGATCAACCCCTTTTTTGAAGAATGCACTTGGTATTTATAGGGCATCAATGGTGAAAGATGACTTCTCTCTCCCGATTGTACAGATGGGACATCTTTAATTCCTGATTGACGCACCGAATGATTGTTACAGATAAAACTGAATGTACTTTGTGACAGTTATCGACTGTAAACTTAATTTGGATTCGACTGTCATCAGCTTTCTATTCCATCGTGCTTAATGGCCTTTCGCTTAGATGCCCACCATGTTGCACTGACCAAGTTGCGGCGATCCTTCTCGGGCGAATGTTTGCGAGCACGATCAACGCAAAGTCTTGTGGTGAAGTTGCGCTCGACCGATAATTTCCTACGATCGTAATCTTGCATTGCATTAATGCATATTCTGCAATAAAATATAAAAATCAATAGTTCTAATACGCTGAACGCATGCGATCACAAATATTATAGAATTTATGCTTAATGGACTCAATTTAACATATTTTATCAATGCAATCCATCATTGTTTAATAACTTAGCACTATGATAATGTGCATTTTTGCCCATTATCAGCAAGTTAAGATGTCTTAAGAAGTCTGTAGAAGGAAATTTTCCAAGAAAATGTTTGGAAAATAAGTTGTTTGGGCTTAAAGATGAATCTCGAATTTTAGTTTGAATAAGCAGGCAGCTGCTTAGGTTGAGCAAACAAGTAGCTTGAATGGCCAGACGGTGAGGCAGGTAAGTAGCTGTTTAGGTTCATGAAGAATGGACTTCTAAGTGAGTTAAAAAAAAATTCTCTACCTGTGTGTGAGTCATTCCTTGAAGGTAAAATGACTAAACGCCTTTTACTGGAAAAAGTCACAGGGCCAAAAACCCTCTAAAGCTAGTGCATTTAGACTTTTTCGATCTGATGAATGTAAGAGCTAGAGGAGGTTATGAATATTTCATCATTTTTACTTATGATTATTCAAGATATGAGTACATTTATTTGATGCAACATAAGTCTGAATCTTTTCAAAAGTTCAAAAAATTCAAGGCTGAAGTTGAAAATACATTAAATAGAACGATTAAAACATTTCGATCTTATTGAGGTGGAGAGTTTATGGATTTGTCATTTCAGAACTATTTGATAGAACATAGAATTGTATCCCAACTCTCAGCACCTGGTACACCTCAGTAAAATGGTGTATCAGAGAGGAGAAATCGAACCCTTTTGAACATGGTTCAGTTTATGATGAGTTATGCTTATTTACCTGATTCATTTTGGGGTTGTGCAGTATAGACTGTTGCTTATATCCTGAACTACATTCCCTTCAAGAGTGTTGCTAGAACACATTTAAAGTTATGGAATGGTCATAAAGCTAGTTTACATCATTTCAGAATCTGGGTTTGCCCAGCACATGTGCTTGAGGTTAATCCTAAGAAATTGGAACCACGTTCAAGGTTATGCCTATTTGTAGGCTATCCGAAGGGAATAAGAGGTGTTTATTCCTATGATACTAAAGAAAACAAATATTTGTATCGACAAATGCTACTTTTCTTGAGGAAGACCACATAAGGGAGTACAGACCCAGAAGTAAAATCGTGTTGAATGAGATTTCCAAAGAAACTACTGAATCTTTAACAAGAGTTGTTAAGAGCCTGGTACCTCAACAAGAAAATTCTTTACCTGTGTGTGAGTTATGCCTTGAAGGAAAAATGATTAAACGAACTTTACTGGAAAAGGTTATAGGGCCCAAAAGCCTCTAGAGCTAGTGCATTCAGACTTTTGATGTCCTATGAATGTAAGAGCTAGGGGAGGTTATGAATATTTCATCACTTTTACTGATGATTATTCAAGATATGGGTATGTTTATTTAATGCAACATAAGATCGAATCTTTTCAAAAGTTCAAAGAATTCAAGGTTGAAGTTGAAAATACATTAAATAGAATGATTAAAACATTTCGATCTGATCGAGGTGGAGAGTTTATGGATTTAAAATTCCAGAACTATTTGATAGAACATGGAATTTTATACCAACTCTCAGCACTTAGTACCCTCAGTAAAATGGTGTATCAGAGAGGAGAAATCAAACCCTTTTGAACAAGGTTCGGTCTATGATGAGCCTGACTCATTTTGGGGTTATGCAGTGGAGACTGCAGCTTATATCCTAAACTGCATTCCCTCCAAGAGTTTTGTTAGAACACCTTTGGAGTTATGGAATCGTCGTAAAGCTAGTTCACGTCATATCAGAATCTAAGGTTGCTGAGCACATGTGCTTAAGGTTAATCCTAAGAAATTGGAACCACTTTCGAGGTTATGCCTATTTGTAGGCTATCCCAAGGAAACGAAAGGTGGTTATTTCTATGATCCTAAAGAAAACAAAGTATTTGTATCGACAAATGCCACTTTTCTTAAGGAAGAGAACATAAGGGAGCACAGATCCTCAAACATTGAAAGAACTCTTAAATAAGAGTATCCATGAGTGGAAGCGGATCTTTCCGATTTCATTGTGACAGAATTACCACATATATATTCTAACAAATATATATGCATTGTAACACTAATTACTGGCATGCTTTAACAAACAAATACTAGAGACCGAGAAAACATACTAGTTGAAGACTATCTTCAATTAAAGTCGGTCCAATGGAAGCGAATTCCTCACGCTTCTTATCATCCAGCAAGCAGTCGCCTAGTAGCACCATGGTCGTCTACACGACCAACAACGCACGAACAAACAGCAACCGGGGACGACACCACCACTTGAAGCCCTCGGTATTCTCGAAGTGAAAATACAAAGGGTGGACTTTGATGGAATTGGTTGAGGGAAGGAGGAAACACGATCGTGTAGAATGAACAAGCAAATGGGAGATAGTAGAAGACTATCATATAGTCGGGTGTGCTTGATCGTTTAGATCGGGGTACATGATCGTGTAAGTTTAGCTAAGTGATTTTCTATCAAATGGTAAGCGATAGTTTAGTTCCACTCGGCACCCTAAGTGATCATGTAGTAAACGTAATCAATCGTTTAAAATCTTGGGCGATCGTTTAGTACGCGGGTATGCGATGGTTTAGGAAGACGGGCACTATCGTATAGGCTGTCAACGCTATGCGATCGTATACTTTCAAACCGTGAGCGAATTTTTGGATCTATTTTTATGTGTTGCGTGTCTCTTATGCAAAATGAAAAAAAAAAAAATTCATTTTATTCTTTAGTTACAAGAACTGAATTTGAAATTCCCGCTTTTGCACAAATCTAGAGAAAAACTAGATCAATTATCTCATAACAGCCCAATTAATGAATTAATGAATATAATCATATTATATTCTTAACTTATAGTTTAATATCATATATCAATTATAGTGTTTTCTCCTCTACTTGATATAAATCATATTTATATCCAATTTCCTCCAAAATAATGCATCTCATAAATTTAGTTAATTGTATCATATATAATTAACCAGTTCAATTGCATTATATAATCGAACTCCCTCTTGTCAATTTGAACATTTCAAACTTACCCAAAAACTGATTCTCAACTTTATCCAAGCTACCAAGGGGATCTTATAGACCTATGGCTTGAAGCTCCAATGGTACGTGAATAGCTGACTAAACTCTTTAGCCACGAGATCCACCATTTGTTAACTGCCAGACATTCCACTAAAGACCGACAACTGAACTCTTGTTACCACGGATATATTTCTGTGTCCATCGGATGTAACCAATCATGAGTACGATAACCTTTTACAGATGCTCGTAAGTACAGCTAGACCAATTTACCGTTTTGCCCCAATAATTACATCTCACTCCTTAAGTACCACTGATTCCTCTAATGAACAATTCAACATAGTCCAACTATTTGTGAACACCTCTCGGGCAAAGAGAAGGTGTGCGGCGCCACTTTGTTCAAGCTCTGGAGTCATCCCTTAAGGAAGCTATCTATCTACTTGCCTCTACTTCGAGGAAGGAATGAATTCCATCTCGTGTAACTGGGTTCTTAGCTCTCAAATCAGAAGAATCCCCAAAGTGATAAGTTTGAGTCGGAAACCTGGCCACTTCTACCAATGCAAATCAAAGGATCGCTCTCAATGACAAAACTTCCTAACTCACTCAGGATTGAGGTCATGTTACCTATGGTCATCTTAGTGAAGTGAAGTCTTTGTCATGAACGGTGTTATATAACGAGATGTTAACACTTCGTGGTCAGGTCTTATACAAACTCTTTGTATAGGACGCCGTCGCTCGCATGTCCCCTACACGAATGATCAGAATCAGACCATCTGTGACAAGTCACAACATTTGTAACTATTCCACAAAGCGGGCCGCATTCGTAGCGTTACCAGGATAAAGTTTCCCTCCTATATTCATAAACTACAGACCATTTGGGTTATCACTTAAGACACGATCTACTTGTATGTCACCACATACATACTTAAGTTACATAAAGGCAACCAAGGATTTTAGTTTATTGGATTGTGATAAAGAAAATAAAACATTCAACTGAGCAAAATCAAGAAGTGAAGTAAAATATCATATATTATACATCACAAGTGTTTGTACAAACTGTTTACAATTGCAGGACACGAGACTTTAGGGCATCAACCCCCAACAACCTCGACGTTGGGGGAGGGTTGTAAACCACCTGTTTGCTATATGGGTTTAACTTAAATCCTAGTTATAGTAGCTGATGGGAGGTTAAGAATCCATTGTCTTACAAGAAAGCAATGGAGGATGTTGATAGAGATGCATGGATTAAAGCCATGGATCTCGAAATGGAGTCTATTTACTTCAATTTAGTATGAGATCTTTTAGATCAATCTAATGGGGTTAAACCTATAGGTTGTAAATAGATCTACAAGAGGAAACGAGATATTGATGGGAAGGTGCAAACCTTCAAGGCTAGACAGGTGGCAAAGGGTTATACCCAGGTATGGGGAGTCAACTATGAGGAAACTTTCTCGCATGCTGCCATGCTGAAATCTATTCGGATCCTTCTATTCATTGCCTCATATTATGACTATGAGATCTGGAAAATGGATGTCAAGAATGCTTTTCTGAATGGCAATCTTGACAAGACCATATATATGTTGCAGCCTGAGGGATTCATAATCTAAGGTTAATAACAAAAAGTTTGCAAGCTTAATTGATCCATTTATGGACTGAAACATGCATCTTGATCTTGGAACATAAGGTTGGATACTGCGATCAAATTTTATGGCTTTGATCAAAACGTTGATGAACCTTGTGTTTACAAGAAAATCATCAATAGTTCAGTAGTTTCTCTAGTGCTGTATGTAGATGATATCCTACTCATTGGGAATGATGTAGGTTTTATGACTACATTTAAGAACTAGCTAGCGACCCAATTCCAAATGAAAGATTTGGGAAAGGCTCAGTTTGTTTTAGGTATTCAGATTGTTCGAGATTGAAAGAACAAAACGCTAGCACTGTCTCAAGCGTCGTATATTTAAAAAATGCTTGTCAATTATTCGATGCAGAACTCCAAGCGGGGCTATTGCCTTTCAGGCACGAAGTTATATTGTCTAAGGAACAGAGTCCTAAGATATCTCAAGAGGTTGAGGATATGGGACGGATCCCCTATGCATCTACCATGGGCAATTTGATGTATGGGATGTTATGTACTAGACCTGACATTTGCTATGCAGTGGGGATACTCAGTAGATATCAGTCTAATCCAGGATTAGATCACTGGACAGTCGTTAAGAACATCATCAAGTATCTACGGAGAACGAGGGATTATATGCTTGTGTATGGTTATAAAGATTTTATCCTTACAGGATACATGAACTCTGATTTTTATACTGATAAGGATTCTAGAAAATCCACATCAGGATCAATGTTTACTCTTAACGGAGAGACAATAGTATGACGAAGTACGAAGCAGGGGTGTATCGCAGACTCCACCATGAAGGCTGAGTATGTAGCGGCTTGTGAAGCTACTAATGAAGCCGTTTGGCTCAGGAAATTTCTGGCTGATCTGGAAGTTGTTCTAGACATGTCAAAGCCAATCATACTTTATTGTGATAATAGTGGTGTTATGGCTAATTCCTGAGAGCCTAGGAGTGACAAGCGCGACAAGCACATAGAGCGGAAGTATCATCTCATCCAAGAGATTGTGCATCAAGGGGATGTGATTATAAAAAAGATAGCTTCAGAGAACAATGTTACCGATCCGGTTATGAAGGCCCTCATGGCTACAGTGTTTGAGGGTCACCTGCAAAGTATGAGTTTATGGGACAGACCACGGTTGGACTAAGGCAAGTGGGAGATATTATACTGGGCGTGTCATGGCATAGTTTATTGTTTTGTGTACTTTGTATTTTATTATATTGTTCACCCTACTAGCTTTAGGACAAGTGGGAGATTGTTAGGGTTGATGCCCTAAATCTCATGGGGTTCTATAGTTTGTAAAATTTGTATGATCAAACTCTTATGTGATTAATAATATATGATATTTTCATTACTTTGTCTATAAAATATGTGATATTTTTGTTGCATTAACCACAAACTAATAAATGAACATCCAAGATTATCATTGTAATTTAAACATGTATGTGGAGACATACAGGTAGATCATGTTTAAGTGATAACCTAAATAGTCTGTAGTAGATGGATAAGTCTGGGTACCTTATCCTAGTGACACTATGAGTATGGCCTGTTTTGTAGGTGTTAAAATTGTTGTAAAGTGCTACAAATGATATGATTATGATTATTCATGTATTAGACATGCGGGCGGGGATACTCTATACAAAGGAGTTTCTATAAGACCGGACCACGAAATGTTTAGTCTCATTATATAACACGGTTCATAATAGAGACTTACATTTCACCAGAATGACCATAGGTTCCATGACCTGAATCTTGAGTGAGTTGTGAACTCCTACCTATGAGGGCGGTCCTTTGATTTGTATGGGTGAGAGTGGTCAGATCGCAGACTCAAGAAGCCTAACATTTTGGGGATCGTCTAATTGAAGAGTTGGGAACACAGCTACACAAGTAGGAATTCACTCATTCCCCAAACCAAGGGTAAGTAAATAAATTGCTTCCTTAAAGGTTGATTTTGGGTCTTGAACAATAAGGCGCCACATCCTCTCCTGGCTCGAAAGGGGTTTAGTCATAGTAGGACTATGATCTATTGTTCATTAGAGGGATTAGTGGTACTTAAGGAGTTAGATGTATTTACAAAGGCAACACGGTAATTTGGCCCAGCTGTACTTACTAGCAATTTGTGCAAGGTTATCTTATTGTTGATTGGTTATATCCAATGGACACAAATATATCTATAATGTGAAGAGTCCAACTGTCGGTCTCTAGTGGAGTGCCCGACAGTTAACGGATGGTGGATAATGTAATTAAAGAGTTTAATTAATTATTCATGTACCGTTGGAGCTTCAAGCTATAGGTCCATAAGATCCCCTTGGTAGCTAAAAAGAATTTAGTTGAGAATCATTTTTTTGGGTTAATTTGAATTGTTCAAATTAATAAGATGGATTTAATTATATATGATGTAATTAAATCGTTTCAATTATATATGTTATAACTGTCATAATGTATTTGATACATTATAATTTAATGGGAAGAAATAAATATTTGAATGAGATTCAAATATAAGCATGTGATTCATAGTTGTTAAATTTAATATAAATATGATTTATATTAAATGCCAGAAAATAGAGAAAAGAAACTATAGCTTATATTGTATTCGATACAATATTAAAACTATAGGTTATATGTTATATTTGATATAACATATAATTTAATATAAATATAAAATGGTAAGTTAGTTATCATATTTATTTATATTATTTTATTATTATTTGAATATTAACTTCCCTCTTTTCTCTCCAACTACCTTAGTGGGTGGTTATTGATTTATTGGCAAGAGGAATAAAAGAAAAGTGGTTTTCTTCTTCTTATTATACGATTGACGATTTGTTAAACGATCGAGAGTTTTTTTTCACAAAAAAGTTATGTATTTTCTTGAGAGCATCCTCAATCTCCTTTTTGCACCCAAACTATCCCTCCTAACCAAAATAATCAGAGCCCACCACTCTTGGATCCTCACCTCAAGAATACCAAAGGTTCTTTGTGGTAGTGTCCCTGTTACTGTTCAAGATATCTCTAAAAAGGTTTTCAAGAGTTTCTATTTTTGTTCGAGGCTCATGACTGTTCGAGAGAATTTTACGTGAAAAAAGGTTCTTCAAGAGTATGTATCTTGAACCTTTATTTCTTAGAAAAGGATGTTGTAGTTTAACTTTAAATGCATATCTACCGTATGTTTACTGTAATTTTGGTTTTCAATAATTAATGAAATTTGGACGATCCACTTTTGCTTAAGGATCTTTTTCAATACGAGATCCTTCAGGTATGACGGTACTTAGTTATTACCACGTGCATGTAGGTAGAGATGACATTTGTTGTGTTTAGAATACTCCACATCGACTAAGTTTTGTCGTTGAAGGATTGAGCAAAAGGGTTCTTTCTCAACTAAGGAACATGTTAAGCTATGTTTTAAGCTATACTATCTATGAAAGTTTAAGTATGAGTTTGCTTGGCAATTTCAGTTTTAAAGCATGATGTTTATGATGTATTAATCACTCGTTGGGCTAGTAGCTCATTCGTTTTAAATGTTTTCTTTTCCAGGTAGTGGTCAATTTCCCAAAGGTTAACTGCATTGGTGCTCTACCACTCAAGGACTCCAGTTTTCAAAGAAGTTTTAGGAGTGTACTTGTAAATGTTTGTACATATGTGCTGAACATGTTAGGGACAATGGCTAGCTGTCGGGACCCACTAAACTTTGTATCTGTAAATAATGTAAATATGTTGTATGCTTGACCTTGGTTGTGTTATCTGAAATCAAGTATCTTAAACTGTTATTCATAATTCAGTGTTTTCTAAGCAAGTTAAGGATATATAGTGGATAATAAGTGCCACAAAAGGTACATAACTATTGTTGTCACATTCTCTTTTAGATTAAGAGGGTAATTTGAGAGAGGGTGTGACACAAACTCTTATAAGTAGGTTGTTAATTGTGAAAATAATCAACATTGGATTGAAGCCATGGACCATGAGATGCATTCTCTGTATCAAACCCAAACATGGAAACTAGTACAAAGACCTCAGGACAAAAAATTGATAGACTGCAAATGGATTTTTAAAATTAAACCAGGAATTCAAGGTTTTCAACAACCTTGCTACCAATCAAGATTGGTAGACAAAAGTTTCACATAATAGGAGGGCATTGACTACAATGAACTTTTCTCTTCGGTTGTGAGACATACTTCAATTAGAGTGCTCTTGCCTTTGGTTGTTCAATTTAACTTGGAATTTGAACAAATGTGTGTCACGATAACATTCTTGTATGCAACTTTAGATGAAAACATATACATGAAATAACCTCCTGGTTATGAACATTTTGGTAAAGAAAGTATGGTATGGTATTTGCAAAAATCAATGTATGGGCTTAAGCAATCTTCACGCTGTTGGAATAAATGTTTTGATGCTTTCATTTTTCACATAGTTTTGAGAGAAATGCATATGATTCATGTGTCTATAAGAAAACTATTGATAACGAGTCTTTCATCTTATTATTGCTTAATGTTGATGATATTCTGATAGCTTCAAATAATACTCAAGAAATTAAAAAGCTAAAGGCTCACTGAAGTAATAAGTTTTAAATGAAAGACTTTGATCCTGTCAAGAAAATACTGGGAATGGAGTTAGTTAGAGATAGTCAGAGAATTTCTTTGGTTATTTCTCAAACTAACTATCTAAAAAAAAGTTGTGAAATGGTTGATCATGGAAGACAACAAACCAGTCAAGACTTCTTTTGCTTAGCACTTCAAATTGTCATCTAATCTGTCTCTCTCTACTGATGAAACATTGAATGAGATGAATCAGTTCGACATGCGAACCTCGTTGGAAGTCTCATGTATGGTATGGTGTCTTGCATACCTGATCGTGCATACTCCATGAGTGTAATAAGCAGATTCATGAGCAATTTAGGTAAAGTTCATTGGGAGGCAGCCAAGTGGGTCCTTAGATATGTAAAAGGAACTGCCGAAAAAAGTTTAATATTTTCTAAACATGTTGAACTGACGATTGTTTGGTAGGTTATGTCAATTCCGATTATGCATTAGATGTAGATAGAAGACGCTTTTTGACATGATATGTCTTTTCGCTTTATGGCAAAATAATCAGTTGGAGGTCGACTTCGCAATCAGTCGTGGCTTTATCCTCCACAGAAGTTGAATACATGGCACTAGCTGATGCAGTCAAGGAATCAACTTGGTTGAAAGGTTTGATTTCTCAAATGTCACTTGCTATTTGTTGTATAAAATTATTCTGTAATAGTCAAAGTGCACTAAAAATCCAAGTTTTCATGATAGATCTAAGCATATTGATATGAGATTTCATTATGTACATGATGCTATTTTAGAGGAAAAACTATCTCTACTCAAGGTGCATACTTTTGAGAACATAGTAGATCTTTTAACAAAAGCTCTTGCAAGTGATAAATTTGAACACCTCTGTCATGTCCTTAATTTGGGGGCCGACTAATTGACTTAAGAAGATTCAGAATAAATTCGTTTCAGAGAGATGAAGCTTCATTGTCTTGGCTTCTGATGTTTCAGTTCAAGAGGGTGATAATGATTTTTGGGTGACTTCACATCCGCTGTGATTTTACTCTAATGACCTCCCTTTTACTTCACTCATTCAAGGTTTTTGTTGTAATTTTGGTACCTGTAGTAGCTTGGTGTAATCGATGAAAATTTATTTGAAGTTTACACGTTTTTCTATGAGCGAGTGAGCTGGGAGTTTTTAAATTTGCCTCTCTTGTATCATCTTCTTCATATTACATTTGATAACGAAATACTCTCCCTCTCTGATTCGATAAAGTGGATGTGGACGTGAACGTCGAACCACTATAAACACTGTGTAATCGCTCTCTTCTTTACTCTTTTATTTCCTGTTTCATTCATCAATGTTCAACAAGACGTAATTTTCAAAAATGAAAAACAGCAAACGAAATGTTATCAAACGGGGCATTTTTCTAGTTTTCAAATTTTAGTTCGGTTTTTTAAACTATTGGTAAAAAGAAGATAACAAAGGAAGAAATGCAGAAGTAGAAATAGTGTCTATATGTTTAATTTTTAAAAACAAAAAACAAAAAATGAAATGGTTACCGAACGGGGCTTTAGAAATTCATAGATCAAATAAACCAAATTTTAAAAATTCAAGAACTAAAAAATTAGATTTCTGAAACTCAAAACACTAAATACACATGTTTTTCAAAACTCATGGTTAAAAATGTAATTTTTCTTTTAACAAATTATAAAAAGAATTTTTCTTTGGACACAAATAACACATCGAGGATTCGAAATTGTTTTACGAATTTAGTCTGAAGTTTCGAGTTTATGTTTAAACTTTAAACGTGTGGTTAATAGATTTTTTAATTTTTTTAATTTTATAATATAATGGGTTTTAAATTTGAAATATGGCTACTAAGTTCTGAAACTCCTGATTCTGCATCCAATAAAATTATAAACATTCGATTTTATGGGATCATTGACTTGTTCGATTTTTAAAATCTTCACGATTCATAAGTCTATTAAATACAAAATTGAATGCTTCATGTCTCCAACACCAAATTCAATTTCATGTTTAATAGATTTGTTATTATTTTTTTTTTAAAAAGACATTCAATATGAAAGACTTGTTGAACAAAATTAAGTTTAAAAACTTATATGACATTTTTAAAGTTTAGAAAACCTATTGCATATAAAATTGTGAGGTTAAAAATGAAAAGATGGCCGAAAATAAAGTGTGTAGAGGATAATCAATACAAAAATGATGACGACTAATTTATTTTATTTTATTTTTTTTAAAGAAGCAAACTTCATAAAAGTCCAAACTTTTTCTGCAATCTTTTGGATTGGAAGAAGCAAAGATATGAAACAAATTAGAGAAACCAGCCGCATGACGAGCTACCATATGAGCAACTTGATTTCTAAACGGGAGAGACATTTCACGAACACTTTATTATTAAATTTTCAAAAGCTTCAATAATGTATCAAAATTTTGAATCATCGTACATCCACTTAGAAGCATACGTCAGAATTTTGAAACTAAACTTATAATTTAATCTATTTTAATAATCAATTTAAGTATGATTAGGTGGATATACACCAATAATGATTTTAAAAGGTTCATAGTTCAATCCAAACTCAAAGATAAACTCAAATATTGTAATTAGTAGGGTCATACTAGAAAAAATAAATAGAAAAACAACACCAAGAATTTGGTCTTCCACGTGGAAGTCCATTCATTTTGGTTAAAAAAAAACGTGTAAAACTTCAACTCGATTTCCTCATCAGCAATATAAGATACTCAACAATTATGAACAAGTTCCCTATAAAGGCATATAGAAAAGGCTCTAAAATTCCATTCTCTTACAAGATAACATAGTCAGCATGTTGTGCAAGTGTAATGGGCCAACGGCTGAAAAATTTCTATGGGTTTTGGAAGACAGATTTAACCTTTTTTTTTTTTTTTTATAAAAATATATATTTTTTTCTAATATCTGTAAATGTCTGAATTAATTTATGTGCACCTTGACTAATTTCAAGAGATCATTTGACCCTACAACATTGGAAAGCCAAAGAAATTCATAGGATACTAAATGCTAGATAGGTGACCACTATAGATTGAACCAGTGACTTCTTAACCTTATATCAAGAGAATATTTTCTTATTTATCACTAGGCCAACCACTTTTCTCTTAATAGAGACTAGTTTGGTTGGAAGATAATCATTTTTGGCTCGTGGGTATTTGGTTTTTACATCAAATCAAAGCTTAAGAGAGAGATAGAGTAAAGAACATGGAAAGAAAATCCAAATTTGTTAGAATAATGGAGAAAGGGCACCACCACGAGTGATGCAGCTTTTCTTTTGTGGTCGCTTTCAAGTTCTCTTGACATAAACTAGCATTATTGAATGAGAGGAAATGAGTCATCCAGCAATATGTGATTAATAAAGCACATGCCTTGCATCCAAAACAACAGTGCACAATTACTTATTGAAGCAAGTAATCATGAAACTGACCAAAATTTTTCAAAATTGACACATTCTAGTTTGACTATTGCTATCCAGTGCCAGATTCCTAGTATCCAAGAAGGATCAACCCCATAGCTCTATCAGAATTCCTACCCATATGCTAAAAAAGATAGCTCTGACTTAAGTATGTTTTTTTCCCCACTCTAATTGTATTTTGCAATATTTTTAAACAACACAAATCAATTTTAAAGTTCAACAGTTCAGCGTATCAGAAATGTCCAAACTGATCCGGATTTGGTTAGTTTAGATAAGCAGAAATATTTAAATGGGTCCAAGACTCGTACATTAGTGGATGACATGATTGAGAATGATGGAAACGACTAAATTAACTGAATCATCCATACTTGATTTCCTCTTCTCCACGCTAGTCAACTCATATTAAAAGCGGTATTTATGAGTTTTTTTTTCCTCCTTTTTTAATAGTTCAATATTGATGGATTCAAACCTTGGATCTCCTAGTTAAGACTCGAGTATATGCTTAATAAAATTAAACTATGTTCAAATTGGCGATGAGCTAATTTTTAATTGATTTTTTTAAAGAAAATATTGCTTTTACTCTTTCTTGGTAGTTTAATAAAGTAAAAGAGAGCACCAACATTTCAGAGAATTTTGCCCTTGAAAACAATCAATAATACAATCAGACGGCATGGAATTGGACTTAAAGCCCACAAACTAGCTAAGGCCCAAACTTACCGAGGAAGAGATTTAACATGAAATTTGCATCAACTGCAACTTTACAACTATTCAAGCAGAAGCAGTAGCTGCTGCTGCCTTTTTCTTTGCGAAGTATTCCTCTGCACGTGCGAGGTTCTTAGCCACTGATGGCTTAACCCACTTCTTCCGTCCAGGTAATACAGTTAGGGAGCAGCCAGCAGCTTCAAGCTTCTCTTTTGCTGCTGATGAAAAAGCCCGAGCTTTGATATTTAGCTTCACACTTAGCTCCCCATCGGCTAAAATCTGAAGGAAAGACAAGGTCAAGCAAATTATGAATCAGTCACCAGAACCTTGATGAGTTAAGCAACATCTGTTTAAATCATTCAGTTTTGGTTCCACTTCTTGGAGTAGAGGACAGCACATCACAATGTCAATTTTGATATCCACTTGTGTAATCTTAACAATGTAGATACTCGTGATATTAGTACCTTTAATGGGAGTTTCCTTTCTCTTCCTGATGGGTTGATCAAACCCTTCTCTTTTAAAGTTTCCAAGGAGACCTCTTCCCCTTCCTGAAATCCTGCCTCTTCAATGTCTTTCAGATTTACTGGCACATATTTAGGTAACCCAGCATGCATACCTTGAAAACAAAAGCAGATGTTCACCTTGAATATCACAAATTCATGCGAAGGTGACCATAAGGAAAACAAATGCAATACACGATATATCATCTTGGAATGTCCTTTTTATGAAAAAGATATAGTAAGGAATGAGAAGAGAAACAGGAAGAGGAAATCATAAAATCCATTCTCTTTACATGATATTGAAATACCTTTCATAAACTAAATATTCTAACCAAAGGCATAGCTAGCAACAAGGCATAGCTAGTAACGAGGAATGGTTAACCATACAAGATATTATGTAAGAGAGTTACTTTTTTTGGGTCCATAGATTTTGTACTCTGTCTGGGAGCTTGAGTAATTACACTTAATTAGACATTCAACCCAATAGGAGGAATTTTTATATTTCTTTCGGCTAGGTTGACAGATCATCTATTCCCCTCGTTTTCATAGTCCTCCTGTCACGTTTATACATCATTACCATTTCCCAGAAGGCAAAAAGTAAATAAACAACCTCCTACATCCAGTTTGAAGAGTATTCTTTCTCGCACACTGGAGGCTAAGAAGCATAAATACGGATATGAGACATAGATACGACGATGTGTCATATTTTAAAAGTTTAGGACATGACATGACAAGGACATGCTTATTAAAATATATACCATTTTTATACCAAAGGAAAATTCAAAGTAAATTAGTTGATGCATTTATATCCTTAAAAAACTTAGTTCGATGTATTCCACACTCAAAATTTATTAGTATTGTCATATATGTGCCTTTTTAGTCTTCTCAACAAGTGTTCTATGCATGTCTAACACATTTGTTGCACTAACAAGTGTCCGATATGTGTACAACAAGTGTTGGAGTGTCCAAGTGTCTGACATGAGCACATGAGCACATTCGCAAAACTGAAGTGTCTGTGCTTCTTAGGTGGCTGCAGGATACTTGAAGGCCATATCATGAACCATAACAGCTTCCTAATCACTCTAGCCCAAACATGATTAGACGACTTATTGATTATGTTTCAAGCAACCAGGAAAAGGATGTTCACTAATAGAGCGACTGCTTTTCTCCCTTGCCCTAGTCTCCTAAAGTCTAACAAGGTCGAATGTCCTCCAATCGAGGAATAAGGAATTACACAAATTACACAAGTGCAATAATTCCAAACATCTGTTGGCAATTGCTCCAACAACCTCCTAGTACTAAATAGGTAAAATGAAATTAAGGGAAAAGACTGAGATCAATGAATGGAAGTTTTGAAGATAAGAAAGAAAAGATAATTTGAACTCTCCCTCAATGAAGCAACCACAACCTATAACGGAATTAGCCATTGTGGACGCCTAGCAGCCAGATACGTAAAGTTCTATAATTCGTATACAAAAGGCAAGTAGCACTGGCAGAATGATAGAAATTACCTCCTGCAATTCCTCTAAGTTTGGGGATTCTTCGATAAAGAGGCATTTGTCCACCTTCGAATCCTTTTCTAACACCAGGTCCAGACCTTGATTTCTGACCTCTCATTCCAAACCCGCAGCTACCGCCCTGTCCCGCGGATATACCTCTCCCCTTTCTCTTGCCCTTCTTCCTCGAACCTGGCTGTGGTCCGAGATTGTCCAGACGGAACCGCACACTCTCGACGGGGGAGGCAGAAAGGGAAGAGGCGGGAGCCTGGTTGCGAACAACCAAGTGTTTACCATCTCCGACCTTGAATTTGAGCCTGAGAGAAGAAATGGTGAGCTGCTTTGGGTTGAGAATCTTCACATTTCCCTGGAAATGCAAGTGAATTAGAGATCAGCAGAAAATTGAACTGAGATAACGTGTCGAATTTGAAACTAAGAGAGTAAAGAAAGAAACAGGGAGGACATGGTGAATACCTTGAAGGAAGTGGTTGGATAAGGCAGAGCAGTGGCCGTTCTGGTCAAGGAAGTTGAAGATAAGGAAAGAAGGGCAGCCATGGATAAACTGGGACTGAGTGTTTACAGTTCACGTTCTGTTCCTCTTTCTCTTTGTTCCCAATGTGACGATGCGAGCCTAATGGGCCTTCGTTATTGCCATCACGATTGGGTCCGTTGGACATTTTTGGGCTTTCCTTTCATGGATTTCCCCCTTTTCCTTTTTATGCTTTTTTTTCTTCGTTAACGTGTATATTTTATCGTGGGGTTTTAGTACGGAAGGCCTTTTTAGGAGCCCAAATAAAATTTGATCAAAGATTTAAATTTGATAAAAAAAATAATCTTTTACTTAGCATGTAAAAGTACCATCTTATTCCCAAATCACATGCGAGGACCTGATGCTCAAACGAAAGCTTGTTTCTCGCTCTCACTTCTAGCTTCTCGCTTTAGCCTCATTCTAGCTTCTCGTTCCAACCTTCCACTCTTTTTTCTTGTTCCTCATTAGACACAACTGTAATTGTTTTCTTCGATTTTTTTCTTTGTTCAGATTTTTCTCTTGCTTCTTCCTCTCGCTTCTTGCTCTGGTCTCTTTCTTCTCGATCTGGCTTCTCGCTCCTTCCTTTTGTTCCTTATTAGACGCAACTTCAATTTTTCCTTTGGAAAAAAAATGCAAAACGAAGACAGAAGAAAAAAAAAATCTGGAGAACGAAGAAGATGACAAGCACAGGAGGAGAAGAAGAACATGTGAAAAATGGAAGAAGAAGATGAAGAAGAAGAACACATACAAAAAATGGAAGGAGAAGAAAACGATGACGATGCAGAACCAACAAGAAACGGGAGAACAAGAATGCAGAAGAGAAAGAAGAAGACGAATGCATAAAAAGTGCACATGTTTTATTATTATTATTATTATTATTTCAGATCGAGCAGTTGAACACGAAGAAGAAGAAAGAAATGCATTGGGGTTAAAGTGGTAATGTTTCATAGTACTGACATAAGCAAAGGACTACAATTCATTAACTTTTAAAATTAGGTTTAATTTTTATTTGAAGAGCTAATTCTTCTTTTTATTTTATAGCCTCGTAATTTTTCGAAAAAAAAAAACATATTAGTTTTTCTTAGAAAAATAACCTATTACTAAATTTACTTAAAATCTTTGAATACGCAACAAAGTAGAATATTCATAATTTCAAAAGTATATAACAATTTAACATCAATAGGGCTATCACTTATCAGAATTGTTCAGGTTAATAGACAACCAACTAGTGATTTGATTACTTCCAAATTTAAGCCTAAATTCCTATATAATTAAGGAGCACAAGGTAAGTAGGTAGAATACAATAATGTCGTGTCAACTTGAAGTTGAAATAGTAATTATTATTATTGTTTAAAATATCGAGGTCTTAATTTTACAAAAATGTCGATAACAATATAAAAAATACTATTCTTCAATATTTTGAAAAATTATATACAAAAAGCATTAAAAATCTCTAAATTAATAAATAAATATTTCATGCTTTTTAAACCAATTTAAATGTTTATAGTGTAATTATATTCACATTAGTATTTTGGAGAAAATTACTCTTTTGGTCCTCAAGTTTTGAAGAATATATGTATTTGATCCTTAAGGTTTAAATATTTACTTTTTTAATCCTCAGGTTTATAAGAATAGACCCATTCGGTCCCCGAGTTTTCAAAATATACCTTCAAAATATACTTTTTTAGTCACTGAATTTTAAAAAATAGGTTAAAAAAATCTCTCATATAACCTTATACTATTATTTTGAATAATTGCATAACATTTTAAATTAGAAGAATAATTTTTAAAAATCACATCCTCTCTAAAACTATATTTTTAAAATTTTAAATATCATAAATTATTTTTAAAAAGTCAAATAAAAAATACTTCAAAAACTTTTTAAACCTTATAACTTGGAGACTAAAAATGTACATTTTGAAAATTCAAGGAGTAAATAGACCTATTTTTATAAATTTGAAGACTAAAAAAGTACATTTTAAAAACTGAGGGACCATACGCTCATATTGTTCGAAGACTAAAAAGATAATTTTTCATATTTATTTATATGAAATAACAGAAATTTTCAATCATTCCCCTAGTTGAAGTAGAACCCATATGGAAATGTGGAAATAATGATGGAACTATAATACCATGATTGTTATTATCTTTATCTTTCATCATACCATATAGTCATGAGTTGAGAAAGCATTTGACCTTAAAAAAAATTAAGGAGGATTTTCAAAAATAGAAAAAAAGGGGAACTATATACCTACAATAGCAAAATTTTAATACAAAAAAATCTATCAATGATAAACTCTATCGTCAATAGATTGTTATCAGTGATATGATCTATCCTCGATAGATTTTGTTATATTTACAAATTCTTTTGTATTATGTGATATCTGTTAATATTTTGGATTTGATAGGTATATTTGTAACTACGGACACATTTGACAAATTGGGCTCTATTGGGCCTATTGGAAGCCCACGGAGGTTGAGTATGGGCCTAGGCCGGAGTCCATCCGTCGGCAAGCAGGGAGGGGAATAGATGCCACGTGCAGCTGCCGACTGGTATAGTCAGATTGGTTGATATCTATGTTTTACCGAATCCAAAACAAACAGTAATTTCAACTTTTGAGTTTTGACCCTCAATTCTCAACACTTAAAACGACTTATATCTAACACCTTTCAATTTTAATTCCATTTTTCTCCTCCACGGTCCCCAATATTCCAACAAATACTCTCCATTCGTTTTTACTAAAAATATTAAAGCAGTCAAGCCGACTGTTTTGGTCAAAAAAAAAAAAAAAAAAAGAAAAAAAAGTTTTCAAATTCTCAATTTGTGTAATAAGTAGGATTAAATGGTCGGTGAGAAAAAAAAGAAATGATATCACATGCGTATGTCCATGCAATTCTTTTTGATTTTCCTTTTCATCATTTAATTGCGGTACCGTCAAAGCCATACATTATTCTTCTTCCATATTTGAAAATGTACCCTAATTCTATTTCATTAATTTCTATTAAAAAAAAAAAATTATCAACTCAATTTGTGGACCAGTGTGGAAATCATTTCTTCTTTATTGCTCCTTAATTTCAAGTAAAGCTAAAAAAATAAGGTTACTTTAAAAAAAAAAAAGTTGAACATGCTGGAAATAGTAATAAAGAAGAAATGATTAATTATCATATGTTATGAGTAAACATGACCATTGTTCTTTTGTTTGTTTGTTTTTTTTTTTTTTTGAGAAAAAAAGTATTGGTACATGATCGTAAAATCAAGAACTTTTGGCTTTTGAAGATCATAGGGTCTACTTACAAGATCCCTATAAGATGCAGGACTCTGTCTTGTGAGGTTTTCATCAATTTTCTATTAGTTCAGTGGCTTCGTCTCCAACCCTCAAGTTCTTGCTTTAGATTAGATCATCTGAAGCTAAACAACAATGGTAGTTGAGGAAATCATTTCAGAAAGGAGTAAATTGAATCTCTCGACAAATGAAATGTTCCCTAAGATTGCAATGGATCCTGAAATTAAAAACAACATAAATTATCACCTCGATCACTTCCTCATGGGCAGACTCCTTACTTCACGCATCATTTTTGTCCCTACTCAGAGAAATGCCTTTATAAACGCTTGGAGATTTCACCAAAATACAAGCTTGGAAAGCATCGAAAAAAATATAATTTTGTTTACATTCGAGAAACAAGAAGACAAAGATTGGATTTTGGACTCACGACTGACTTTTTGACAAATCCCTCTTTGTTCTTGAATCCCTAAAACATAGACTTAAGACATCTGAAATCCCATCCATTTTGATTTACCTCTAGGATTCTAGAACAAATGCATGGATACAAAAATAGGCAACTCTATTGGTTCATTTTTGGATGTCGACTGCGATCAAGAAGAATTTTGTTGGGAGAATTTATGAAAATCAGAGTACTCATTGACATCTCAAAACCCCTTCGCAGATGAATAATAATCAACACAGATAGTTTTTCCTCTGATCGATGGGTCAAATTTAAATATGAAAAACTTCCGAACTTTTGCTATTTTTGTGGATACATAGGACATACAACAAAGGATTGCTCTTCTCTTAAACAATCTTCTTCTCAAGAGAACTTCAAAGATTACCGCTATAGTGCTTGGATGAACTTCCACAGCTCCCCAAAATCTGAAGGAAAAAACATCCTCAAAATCCTTTAAAAGATAATGCTAAGGAAAAAGAAAAAGAAAAAGAGGATTCCAAAACCCATCAACATACGGACCATGAGGAAACATCTATTAATGATCCAGTCACAAAATTCACTACTAACATCAACAAGAATATCATAATTAATTTAAATGAAGATCTTCCCTCCAACCTAGAGAATATTAACCTTCCTCATGAATCCTTTACCACTTCCAAAGATCTAGAAATACCTACATACAAAGAAGCATAAAATCTTTTGCCCACCACAAAATCATTCGTTGAGGTGCCTAACCCTCTAGAAAAACCGAAAAGACATAAAAAATTCGTAACTGGATCATTCAAAGAGTCACCTGTTCCTACAAATATAGAAAGAAAATCCACATATCAACAAGCCCAGTTCCTGCATGCATCGTCATCTTCCAATCTCCAGTTGCCGCTATGAACTAATTCCCAAAATTGAAGAACAAAGATGGTTAGTGACGCTTGAATTATTATCTAGGCTGATCATCATTCTCCACCGAATAAGTCTCCAACACAAGTAAATTGCATTTACCTTGCTTGACCTTTTTATTTTCTGCTAAGTATTTGGAACAATTCCTCTTCCAATGTAACAAATTGCCTTTGCAGCCTTGGCCTTTTTGCCCTTTTGGGTAGCAGCTGAGGATTAACTTTCCCTTTTCCACCTTTCTTCTTCCACTTTTTGGTGCCAGAAGAGGAATGCACATACTTAGTTCCAGAGGTTGAACCTCTGAAGAACTTTTTAGAGGATGAGGCAACATTTGCCTCACCTTTCTATTCCTTGACTTTTATTAAGGATTGGAAAGTCTACAGTTCGTTCAGCAAGGTGGTCAGGTTGTAGTCAATCCTATTCATAACAGCATTGCTACAGAATATTAGAAAACTTTCAGGTAAAGTTTCTAAGATAAACTAACCTAACTTGTCTCATCAATCACAGACCCGTTCATCTCAGCTACATTAAAGACCATCATTTTGAGAACATGTTCTCGAAATGATACCTCTTCTTGCATACGGGCATTAAAGATGAATTTAAGAGCGTCATGGCTGAGTCTGAACGGCTGTCTGAACATTCCGTACAGGGACTCCATGATCTCAAAGGTATTGAAAATGGGCTCAAACTTCTTGGCCAAGACTTCAGAAAGGCTTGCCAAGATATATGCTTGGGCCTTTTCATTTGTCCATACCCAACGCTTGTATGCCTCCCGAACGTTTTGAGTGACATTTTGAGTTTGGGACTGGAGAACATTACACTACCAAGATAAATCTTAAATCATCAATGATTAGAACTATATTGATTGTGTTTTTTCGTGTGATGTAATTATTGAAGGGATTGAATTCCAAGCGGAGGCGTGTGATCGCCTTGTAATTTTGTTTTCGATTTTACAAAAACCAAATACGATATAAAAATAATAATACAATGAATAAAAAATTCAGCCTAGCATGCATTTAAGAGAAGAAAAAAAAAGGAAGAGCTACACCTTACCTTTGTAGATTCCCAAATTCTTCATGATTCCCTCCGCATCTTATCTGGAACGTCTCTTCAATGATCAAGGGACACCATCGTAAGTGAAACCTTGTTATTCTCTAGGATCCCAAGAATTGGATGTATGGTCTCCAAGACTTGGAATCGAAAGAAGAAGTAATAGAGAAAAGAATAGAGACTTTGAGAGAAGTAGTAGGAGGCTAGGATTCAGAATTCCCAATTCAACTGTATCACAAACATGGGCCATGAAGATCTATTTATAGAGAGGAGGGGTGACCCCTTTTCTCCTAGTCTTTTCTATTCCTACTCCAGTTCTAATTTAATTAAATAACTTTTATTTAATTAATTAATTCAATAATTAAATAACCATATATATTAAATCCAATTTAATATATAATATTAATTAATTAATAAATAAACATCACATATTTATTTATCTCTACTTCTAAAAAATTAATTAATTAATCAATTAAACGACTATATTCAATCATATGTAATATAGAATTAATCAACATATAATTATCACATATTTATATGTATGTATCTCTTTAATATTTGAATCTTATTAAAATATTTTTCTCTCTTAATTATAGATCACATCTATAATTAACCCTATTATATTAATCTCATTAATATGCAATTGATTTGAATAATTCAAACCATTTCTCTTATATACCCTTTAGTGAGCTAATAAAGGGATCTTATGAACTTATAGATTAGAAGCTCTAATGATATAAGATTAATTAATTAAATTAATCAATTTTCATTAGCTACCAGTCACTCCATTAAAGATTGTAGCTGCACTCTTCGCACTATAGATTTATTTCTGTGCCCATGAATATAACCAATCAATAGTGAGTTGACCCTTCACAAATTGTTCATAACTATAGTTAGGTCAAAATACCGTTTTATCTCTGTAGTTACATTTAACTCTGTAAATACCACTGATCCCTCTAATGAACAAACAGTTTATAGTCCAACTATAAACTAATACCTTTCGAGCCAGTGAGAGGTTGAGGCCTCAATGTTCAAGGCCCAGAATCAACTATTAAGGGAGCAATTTATCTACTTTCACTAAGGTCAGGAAATGAGTGGATTCTATCTTGTGTAGTTGTGTTCACAGCTCCCTACTCGAACAAGACCACTCTCACCCATGCAAATCAAAGGATTGTCCTCATAGACAAAAGTTCACAACTCACTCAGGATTAAGCTTAAGTGTGAAACTCGAACCCTACTTTCCCTACTTAAATATGTTATTGGTTGAGATTAGTAAAATGAAGGGTTTAATATTTGAGTTATTGTGGAATTGTAGGGAAATGGGTAAAGGATAAGGAAATGAAGTAGGGAAATGCTTAAAGTATTGGAGACTTGGCTCTCGGGTGTTTATAAGTTAGCCTTGCAAGAATAAAATTTTGGCTAAGTATTGACCGTGAAAATGGTGGCCAAGCATCGAGTAAACACTAGGCAAACATCGAGTAAGCATTAGGCAAGCATTAAGTAAACACTAGGTGAGCATCGAGTAAAAGCCATGCATGAGCGAGGAAAGGATCTTGCATCGAGTATGCATGATCAAGGAAAGGATCGAGCATCGAGTATGCATGATCGAGGAAGGAATCATGCATCAAGTATATATGATCGAGGAAGGAATCATGCATTGAGTACGAGTGAGTGAGGAAACAATCGTGTATCGAGTAAAGGCCAATGTGCATCGAGTAAGAGCCATGTGCGAACAAGGAAGCGCTAGGTCACATAGGCATTGAGTGAGCATTAGGTGTATGACTGTGAGTTGTGCGACTGGTGGGCATGCGATGAGGCTGGAAGCTATGCAATAAGGTTGGGAGTTGTACGATAAGACTAAGTTGATACGCGTAGCAAGAGGCCTTAAGCAAGGGGCTTGTGCAAGCATTGTCACACATGGGCTATCTAAGATGAGTGTTGGTATGTGTTGGTTGAAGAAGTATGCGCCAACCATGAGGCTAAGTGTTGGAAGAAGAGTGCGGCCATTGGACTATGTGTTAGTATGGAGCATGCGACCAAGAGACCAAACAATGAGGGTTGTGCTTGGCAAAAGGCCATGATGGACACATGGAGTGGTGAGCAAGGACATGGAAGATTTATATAGACGTAGGCATGAGAGACATGCCAAACGCAAGTTGTTAGTCAAGACTTTCGAGGTCGTGTGAGGTGATCGAGCCCTTATTATGCATTAATGAGCCTTGTTATGTGTTGATGAGCCCTTGCTATATGTTGATGTAGGTATTGAAGGGTGAAGAGCATGCGTTGAAAATCTTGTCAAAGATCCAAGGTTGTTTTGAGGTTACTTGATCACATTAGAAGGGGCCTCATAAGCGCATAAAGCAAGAAGTGGCATAGGCGTGAAGTTTGGCATTGGATGTGTGGTAAGCGATGACCTAAGTGAAAGAGTTGAGCGCATGATTATGTGATGGCCTTAGTATAGTGAGCGCATGCGCCAAAGGAAGAGCCATGCAAGGGGGAAGGAATGTGCGGCCAAGAAAAGATTTCCATTGAGCTTGAGATTAGTACGGTGCAAAGGGAGTCAATCGATGGTTAAGCCATGCGATCAAGTGGGCATGCGACCATTTGGTAGGGCTATATGATGAATTGAGGAAACTTCTAGCATTGAGACCAGTGGTTAAACCAAGTGAAGTTTGAGCTTAACCTAGGAGGAGGTGGTTGCATATTAGGACATGCAAGAATGACCTATGTGTTAGACAAAATAGGGGGACGACAACTCAAATTCATGCAAGTAAGAGGTGGAAAATGTTAAGTGTTGGACATTGCATGGAGTTTACACTTAGGATTTTCATGCAATAAAAAGTGTCATGCGTCAGTAATGTTAGAGGATGACAACGATGATTTGGAAAGCCTATAAATACCTTAGGAGGGCCTTCACTTTGAAATGAAACTCAGAAATTCTCTTAAAAGTGCTTAAGAGTGAAGAAGGAGACCAAGTTAGGCGTTGAGGGAAGCTTAGCAGGTGTTGAGAAAGATCTTCTAGGAGTCCAAGATGCTGTCTAGGCGTTGAGATTACACCCAAGCGTTGGGAAAGCTTCTCACAGCGTAAGAATTGCTGCACCAAATTTAAACACGGAGTTCTCTCAAACTTCTTGTGCAAATCAGGTGATTATTGAGCCAAAATCTCATAAATTGAATTTAGTTTATGTGTAAGGGCTTCTATGAGTAAATTCTAAAATAAGGGTTGTCAAAAATGAAGGAAACTGAGAGGTGTTCACAGAATCAGGGACAACTGGGCAAGGTGGATGAATCTTGAGATTCTGAGGTCTTGCGTTGAAATTTGAAGCCCAAATTTTAAGATAATCCTGTTAAGATAATTTTGAACAAGTTTGTAGAAGGAAGTGTCTCGAAATAAGGTATGGAATAATGAGTAATCTGAGCTTCAAATGAATCTAGAAATTAGGGTTCAAAAAGGAAGCCAAGGGAAACCAGGGAACTTGGGAAGAAAGAAAGGTCCAGTAAAACACGGTGATTGGTTATTTTTTATTGTTTTTTATGTTGAATTATATATATAGGTAATGTTTAGAAAATTGGCATGATCGAAAAATGTGTTTGTCTGGATTTTATTGGTCATTGTGATTGTTGTTATTCTACGTGTTATGATTTGCATTGGAAACTGAGATTGTAGTCGAGATATTGTTAGCATTCATCATGGATGCTTGGCTGGGATTGTCAATATAACTAGATGGGATTTTCAGCATTCTCGAGTATGACTAACGAGATATAGTCGACATGTGTACATTCGACGGGTTATATGGGTACTGGGACTGTTTCCACATCATTCATATCGGGGAATTCACGTGAATACCCGGGAAAATACATGATCATGCTAGGGATTATCTAGCTAATAGGCTGGGGATGTTACATTATGTTATGTGATAATTATTTGATTATGGAATGATTTTTCCCAAAAATGAATTTCGATAATCAAACCTTTTTTCCTATAAAAATCACCACTCACTGGGCTTCTTGAAGCTCATTCTTTTCTTCTATGTTTTTCTTCCCAGGTAGTAAAAGAGAGGGGTTCCAGGGTGTTGCTAAGGTCAAGTTCTACCACACCATAGCCACACTTCCGGATTTAAGTTATTGTTGTAAATAGTTGTAGCTAAGAGTCTGGAATTGTTAAGTTGAGTTTGGAGATCGTATAAACATTATACTGTTTGTAATAAAATAAGTTAAGCGAACGAGCCGTTGTTTATCTACTTGGCCTTTAAGTTTAGTGAGGCAAAACAGGTTCAAGTAGATAGTAGGTATCACAAAATTGTGGTATATGTCATCCTCATGCCCTCTTTCTGGTATGAGAGACAAGGCTTGGGAGGGATTGTGACAAATTGGTATCAGAGCATAAGTTTTTGAGAAACCTGAGGTCGAGCTCAGTAAAACCCGAGGGTTATGTGGTAAAGTAGATTCCATAGGTTTAAGAGAAACCTGGAAATTAGTCAAAGTTAGACTAGAGGAACAATAGAAGTGGCAGACCTAGCAGACAACCCGAGTTGTAACTCACAACGCTACTTGAAGATTTGTTGTTAGACTAGAGGAACAATAGAAGTGGCAGACCTAGCAGACAACCCGAGTTGTAACTCACAACGCTACTTGAAGATTTGTTGAGAAAGGTATGAATGAATTAAATTTATTCTCAATTAGAGTTTGAGATAGAAAGGTTATTTGCAGTTAGTTTGTTTTAAAAACTAGTCATAAGGCTAGGAGAAGTACTGTTGAGAAAATTAAGAAAGTTAATATCAGAGTGGCGCAACAGAAGCGTAGTGGTAAAAATGAGGTTATAAAGTTTTTTGTTTATGTGGAACTCTAACCCGGAGTAGGTTCAGACAAATTTCAAGGACAAAATTTTATAAGGGGAAGTAATTATGAAACTCGAACCCTACTTTCCTTACTTAAATATGTTATTGGTTGAGATTAGTAAAATGAGGGGTTTAATATTTGAGTTAATGTGGAATCGTAGGGAAATGGGTAAAGGATAAGGAAATGAAGTAGGAAAATGTTTAAAGTATTGGAGACTTGGCTCTTGGGTGTTTTTAAGTTAGCCTAACAAGAAAATTTTTTTGGCTAAGTATTGGCCGTAAAAATGGTGGCCAAGCATCGAGTAAATACTATGCAAGCATCGAGTAAACACTAGGCAAGCATCGAGTAAAAGCCATGCATGAGCGAAGAAAGGATCGTGCATCGAGTATGCATGATCGAGGAAGGAATCATGCATCGAGTATGCATAAGCGAGGAAACAATTGGGTATCGAGTAAAGGCCATCGTGTATCAAGTAAGGTCCATGCACGACCGAGGAAGCGCTCGGTTGCATGTAAGGAACTGGGTGCACATCAAACGTATGACTATGAGTTGTACGTTGAGGTGTGCGATTGGTGGGTATGCGATGAGACTTGAAACTATGCGATGAGGTTGGGAGTTGTGCGATAAAACTAAGTTGATGCGCGCAACTTTTTCTCTAAACCTATTTCACACCCTGACTTAATGCATCTATAGTTAAATTGCTCTCTCGAGTGATTTAACTACTTAATCACTTTAATCAACTGATCAGGATGATTTAACCACAGATTTCAAGCTTTCATTAAGTAAGAACATTATCAAACACAAACAATTTCGGATATAAACAGATGGAGAAGTGTCGAATGGCCAAAGATAAGATTAAATTAAGGATAACAAATGTTTATACAACAATCTCAGCTTGATGAAATGAAATGAGGAATGGAAATGAAATGTAAAAAGGAAGAAGTCAAGCCATAGAGTTTAACCTTATGTCCTCTTTGGCTTGATTTTAATGCTTGTTTCAACCAACCTAGTGAAAAAGTTAATAAGGATCTCTCTCGAGCTTTGTCTTCAATAGCTCCTCTTGATCAACGATGGAATGGTATCTTCCATCCTATTTCTTGCTTGCAGACAACAGTCTAACTACTTAAGAAAATTCTAACTATCTGGCTTTGAGGTGTCTAACTATGCTTCAGCAGTTGGCTTCTTCTTTTATAGGCAAATCTCAGCAACTTCGTGATTGGACTTGCATTAAATTCCATACCCTAGACCAATTGCCTGCCACTTCTGAGATGTTCAAACGCTGCTAGTCAGATGCCCATACCTGTAAGTAGTAATTTGACAAAAGAAGCGCGAGCCAATGTATCCTTTCTACGTTGAACATTCTCGGACACATACCCCTTGCGTCGGCCTGGTCTGCAACACTTAGTGAATTTCTTTGATTCCTGCATTAAGATACATTAATGAAGCAGATTTTTACTAAAAGGATAATTTTGTATAAGTTAACTGCATGTATGGAATTTCATGCATTTTTCTTCATAATGAATGCGTTTATATCACTAAAGATCCTAATTGTTCCAACTTTGAGATAACAATAACTTGTATTTCTACAAGTTATCAATGATTAAATGCATAATCTATAGTGGGATTTTCTATATGGCATACATTATGACATATATTAATAAAATTAAATCTTACATCAAATGCATAATTTAAAGAACAATATATGGACCGGGATTGGACTTCTAAATAATTAATTAAATTAATATAACATTTATATTAATTTAATTAATTAAAAAACTAATTACTACAACAAAAGGGTTGCTGAATCGGACCAAGAACTCGTACCAACCAAGAATCGCTCGAACTGGTGCATACATCACAAAGAAGAACATACATCACAATGCATCATAGAACAACCAAAATCCTAGAATATACATCACAATGCAGATCTAAACACCCACCATTATCTTTTATTTAATGTTCAAAAATGAAAAATAGAGACTCAACCGACGCTCTGATACCAATTGAAGGATATGTGAATACCCACAGCAGAAAAGATCGTGTCCCATTTTTCATTTTACAGAACAATATAAAGCAGAGGATAAAAAACATGGATTAAACAAGATCAATTAAGCATCCTATTTATAGTGATTAGAGAGAGGAAAGAGGGAATTTCAAGAAATCACACTTGAAGAAATATGTCTTATCGTTTCCTTCTCCGATCTACTGCATGAACTCGAACTGTCTCTTTTTCTCCCGGTTTCACAATCACGACGAGTTTGTAGGTTTCAACGAGATTAATTTTTTTTGGAAGAAAAGGGAGAAGTGATTTTGATGAGAGAATTTATTTTTTCTTTTCTTTTTTTCCACAGAGGGAACATAGAAGATGGAGAGAAGGAGACCAAGTTTTGATAGAGTTAGGAAAAATGCAACAGAAGAAAACAAGATCATTAAGCATTCTAATTCATTAATTTTGGCTTTAAATTCAACATGCTCATAAAATATAAAGTGGGTTTCAAACATACCTTTGAAGATCTTCTTCTTCAAGCTCGATTCAGCTGCAATCTCCTTGATTTCTGCTCGTGAACCACCATAAGGCCTTCTCTACTATCCTTTTGGTGCCTTGGATTGAGTTGTGAGTTTCAAAATAAGCTTGAATTAGGGAGAAAGGAGGAGGAGGACTGGTTTATCAGCTTGTTGAAGAACAGTTTTTCAATCACTATTTCTCAGTAAATTGTAACTGATTGCATGCTCGATTTTCATTAAAAACTGAGTGATATATACCAGTCTTTCATGCAAACATTCAAATGCCTAAAAGCATTCTAGCTCTAACTTCAAATTTGAGCTGAAAATTGAGTGGAATGTGACTAAGTTGTCAACTTGAAGAAGTGGGAAAATCCCACTTTTTTCAAAATTTCAACTTTTCCATTTTTCAATTTTATTTCAATTTTGATTTTGAAAATCAAAATTCTTTTCAGTTTTAATTCTAATAATTAAAATTAAAATTTTATTAATTTTACAAAAATTAATTCAAAAATAATTTTCTAATAAAATTAATAATTAATTAAACAATTTAATTAATTCAATGAATTTAATATCCAATATTAAATTAATTTAACACCTA
The DNA here is from genome assembly GCF_027475165.1 of Benincasa hispida. Lineage (NCBI taxonomy): Eukaryota > Viridiplantae > Streptophyta > Magnoliopsida > Cucurbitales > Cucurbitaceae > Benincasa > Benincasa hispida. The sequence continues at coordinate 49,923,313 of NC_143484.1, read as the reverse complement.
TTCCACCTTCATGAATACCTATTCATGAATTTAATATTTAAATCATATTTAAATATTAGTCGATTCTCCAATTTTGTTTAATTCAAAATTAAACGTGTAATTATATCACATATAATTACTTATTCCCTTAATTCTAATTTAAACGTTTCAAATCAACTTATCATGCTACTCTAAGGCTAATCTGCTTATGAGCTAGTAAGAGGACCTCGTGGACCTATAGATCATAGGCTCCAACGATCTGAGATTAATTGACTAAACTCTTTACACCAAATTAACCCTCATTCGTTAATTACTGGGTCACTCCACTAAAACCCAGAGTTACATTCCCCTCACTGTAGATATATTGTGTGCCCTCGATATAACCATGATTAGTAAGTTAACCCTTCACAGGTTGTTCATAATAACGACTGGGTTAAATGACTGTTTTACTCCCCAGATTACCTCTTGTTCTTAAGTCCTACTGATCCTCTAATGAACAATATGTTTATGATCCGATCATCAAATCGAGTCCCTCTTGGGCCATGAGAGGGTGGGGTCCCTTGTTTAAGATTCAGAGTCAGTACTTAAGGGAACGACCTCTCTACTATCTCTGAAATCGGGTAGGAGTGAATTCCATCTTTCACCCTATATCCCCAGCTATCTACCCGATCTTACCTCTGAAATGGGAAGCTTATTGAGCTGACGCTGTTGAGTCAACCCTCACCCATGAAAATCTAAGGATAATCCTGAATAAACAGAAATTCATAGTTGGCTCAGGATTCAGGTTAAGTTATCTAGGTCATCATTGTGAAATAGTCAGCCTTAAATAGTAAACAACGTTATAAAGTAAGAGTGACTTATTTTATGCTCCGATCTTGTACAAATTCATTGCATAGGATACCCCTACTCCTCATATCATCACATGTACGAATTAGGATCCCTTCGTCTGTAGCACTTTACAACTCCTTGCAACAACTATAGAGTGGGCCGCATCCGATAGTGTTACTAGAATAAGGCACCCAACCTTATTCATATACTATGGATCATTTTGACTATTTGCTCGAACCTGATCTATTCTTATGTCTCCACATAAAGTTCAAGTACTCATGTAATAGTCATGGATCTTTTAGTTTATTGGATTTATTTCTAAAACGAAATAAGTAATTCATATATTCAATAACAAATTTATTGAATTTTCAGAATAAGTTTTATTGTTTACAATCTATGAGTTTTAGGACATAAAACCCAACAAGTTTATGACTACTTCCCTTTGTTTTCACGATATGTAGAGAGATTAAGGGGGAAGAGAGGGGAAGTTATAAAAATAACTCCCTCTCATTTGTTTGAAATTCAAAATTTCAAAACAAAACTAATTACATTAAACTAACTTTAATAAAATTAAAACATGCTATATGTTATATCCTATATAACATATAACCTGTAGTTTATTATATTGCAAATTAATATGAATCATATTCATATTAATTTTGACCAATAGTTTTATATGAATCATATTCATATGGATAATATTGACATCATATTCAAATACTTATTTCTCTCATTAAAACTTTATATTATAATGTATCTGATGTTTTGATATGCGATGAGATGGATGCCAAATGATGGTTTATAACGCATAGTTTTATCTAGTTAAACCCAAGTATAAACTCAACTAAAGTCCTGGTCAGTCCAGAGTCGAACTCAGGGATTGCATTATATGTATGCGTTAACAACTGTTGTCTCGATCTTGATGTGACTTGTTTACTAAATAGGTGATGAGTTTTAATGCTATTCTAATGCTAAAGATGATGAATGCGATGGAAATCACAACTTTAAGTGTAACAGTCAATGCGATAAGTATAAAATCCAAATAAATGAGAGTAGGGTTGAGAAGAATATTCACCAACAATCCTAAGTAAATGCATAAATCATGCGTTTAAACATATCACTCAAAATTATAACTTACACTTTTCAGCGATGCTATGAGTGTGTATTGTGAAATATATTTCATTATTTCTAAAGAATCTCTCTTCTTATTTTATGAGATCTAAATCTTTTTTCTCAAACCTAGATTTAATCTACTCAGAATAGTCTTTCGACTTATTCAAGTACTTCAATAAGCATGCATAAAACAAGTAGAACGCGTGGTTTGAGTTTTACTTAGTTCATATTATCTAAATGTTTCTCAACCCATAGAGAACTTAGCTGCTCATGATGAAAATAGAAGAGATGGATAAAAGATAAACTGAATATGCATTCATATTGGGAAAATATGTCTTTCAACATTTACACAATACAAATACAACTAAGAAAGGTAAGAAATAGAGATAGAGAATCAAGCCTTGATGTGAAATTCCTTGTTCCCTCCGGCTTTATCAATGACTGCTTCACTAAGAGTGTGTTGAAAATGAAGTTCCTTTTCTGCTTCCAGAGGGAAATCCTAAGTCTTTCACTTAAGGTTCACGAGTGGTTCACAGGAGGAGTAAAGATTTGAGTTTTCTTCCAATTTCTTGGTTATGTCTTGCATGGTAATCTTGTGGTGTACTTATAGATGTATAGGGGCAATTTTACTTCTCTCACTAATGATTACACTGATAAGGTGCATTAAATTCCATACTCTGATGCGCCGCTTGCTTCACGTCAGAAGTTCCTTGGCTCTACCGTGAAGCTTTCTTATTAGCTACCAACTTGGTCTTTGATTTGACTTTTACTGCCCATTCGTCATGTCATTCCCCATTGCATGAAGCCATCGACTTGGTTAATTATGTAATATCCATATTGGCGTTAAGAGCTCTTCGTAATCGCATAAGTAGTCCTTCTGCACCAAACAAGTACGATTTTTATAACTTTCTGTAAACAGATAAGCTTTATGTGTGTGTGTGAACGCATGCTGTAATTATTCCTATGAATTCCTTATCAAACTATCGCATTTTCAGAGTTTTTTTCTAATTGTTTTAGATAAAAGAGGTAAAATAACTTATATTTCTACAAATTATCACACCTCCAAATTGAACATAATGCTTGTTCTCAATCATATATTTAGAGTTCTAATATATCTTGATCATTTTGACGCATTGCCTAGACCTCTCAAAGTGTTTTCAACTCAAAATTTGTTGAACCAAAGCTTTCTCTAGCTTTATTACTCGACCTATGGAAATATTTCTAGTCTTTAGATGCGGAAAGCTTATTCTTAAAAAATCCCTTACTCATTTCCAAACTATCTTATATTTCATTTTCAGGAATGGGCTTCTAGTTTAAGATTTTTTTTGTAAAAAAAAAAGATTCTCCTTGGTGTACTAATTGGGTTTTGACCATGCGTTGATCCAAGCATCTCACCTTCGTTTTTGGCTTGCCCCTACGAGTGTCATGTGAATATCCAACTATGAGCAAGGCATTCTTTTCAAACTTAACTCATGCCTTAAAATTTTGATATGTTAGCGGAGTTATGATAAATTATTTCTTACGTTGATCATAATTCTCACCTTCGTTTTAGCTTTCCCCGGGTGTCATGCGAACATCCAACTACGAGTAGATTTCAATCTCAACGCTTTTTTTTTTTTGATAAATATAAACAAGAAGATTTTAAGAGTTTAGAAACTTGATTTGAACGCATTTAGCTCAAACCTTCTACGCCCAAATTTAGAGAGAAACAAGGTCCTAATTGCTGAAAATCAAATTATGCGATGACTTCAGAAAGATATCGCAAAAGTGGTTTGAGGTAAAGCTTGCACGCATACTAAATTCAATAAATGTTTTTTAAAGTCAAATCCTAAAGCTTAATACTAACACTAGTCAAACTAATTATTGCGTTGTCAACACAGTATCTTCATTGAGGTCTTTAATGGATCACAATAAAACATAGCAAATTATTAAGGGGGTGTTTGGCTCACCAACATGAGTTGAGTTGAGTTGGTATAATATATCAACTCATTGTTTGGCCCACCAACTTTAAATTTTGGTGGAGTTGAGTTGGTATATTTTACCAACTCATCCCAACTCTCTCTTCTTCCCATGTATCCATCAGCCACTGTCACACTCTGAGAACTAACTCCGGGCTCCGACAACCACCTCTGATGACAACTCCGACGATCAACTCTAGATTCCGATAACCACCTACGATGACAACTCCAACGACTAACTCTGCGCTCCGACAACCACCTCCTATGAGAATTCCGACGACGAAATCCAAACTCTGAAAACCACCTCCGATGACAACTTTAGCGACCAACTCCGAGCTCCGACGAACTTCACGCGACGAACTCTGACGACCACCTTCGCGCTACCAACTCCGACGCCCAATTGGCTCCCACAAAAAACTCTGATGACCAACTTCGACAACCATCCTTGTAGACTCCGACAACCACCTCCGACTACAAACTTCAATGAAAATCACCTTTGATGATCACCTTTGAGCGAGCAATTTCGACGACCAACTCAAGGCTTCGACAACCACCTTTGATGACAAACTCTGACAACCAACTCTAATACTACCTTCATGCGACTAACTTTGGGCTCCTACAGTCACCTTTGACTACAATCTCCAATGAAAATCATATTCGATGATCAACTTCAATGACCACTTTCTTCCGACCAACCCCGGGATTCAAAAACCATCTTCAATGACCTTCGAAAACCAAATCCAATATACTTTCATGTGACCAACTTTAGGCTCCGACAACCATCTTCAGCTACAAACTCCAGCAAAAATCATCTTTGATAATCAACTTCGACAACCATTTCCGACTATTATAAGACTGATGACTATTAAAGTATGTTGTAGGGTTGTTGATTATATAAAAAATATTATTTTGTCTACATTAAGTGCAATATTTATACGTAATGAATTTACATATCAAATGAATGTTAAGAATATTTAAACGAAATGTATGTAACATATAACCAAAAAAACCATAAAATGAAAAAAAAAAAAACTTCCTGGAACATTTTCTTGCAAGAATTAGTGAAAAATAAAAATTTGTTTTCTGATGATTCTCCAAATTTAGAGGAAATGAAAGTGAAACTTTTGGAGAAATTTGGTGACACTCCATTGGCTGTTATGGTGATGAGGGAGATTTAATTAAAAAAAATATATATGATATAGTAAAAATATAGAGCAACAATAGGAAGAAGAAGAAAAAGAAGAATATGATAATGAAATTCATGGAGAAAAATTGGCTATAAAGTTTTGATTTCACTTTAGTTTCTCATTTTATTTAACCATATTTCTACAAGAAATGTAATGGGTTAATTGTTTTTTAATGCTCAAAAAAGAAAGAAAGAAAGAAAGAAAGAAAGAAAAAAGAAAGAAAGAAAAGTTCAAAAACTTAAAAGAAAAAATTACAATCATATTTTATTCAAACAAAGATGGGTAGAATTATTTAATAAGAAAGTTTCAAAACAAAATTAGTAATCATAAAAATATATTAATTAGAGTAATAAAATTGCATCAGATACCTAGACATATGAACTCAACTCTGCACCCCAAACACAGACATATGAACTCAGACTAAATAACTCTGCACCCCAAACACAGACATATAAACTCCACAGATATATGAACTTCAGACATCCTATCTCAACTCATTAAATAAAGCAAGAGACAAACGAAGAAAAAAAAGGCGAGGAGAAATTAACATTGGAAATGGAATTCATTGATTAATTTAGAAATTTTGCAATGACAAGTGTAAATAATAATAATAAAAAAAGATTGAAAAGGAAACACCCCCAAATTTAATGTCCTCCCGTATCATTGTTGTTTTGCTCTTGGGTGGTGCATGTTCTTCAGAGAATTGTAAAGGAGCTCGGAGGTGTAGGGGGATGGCCGGTCCAACCACTTGATGAGCCATGACATCTTGAAAGAATTGAATCATGAAGTGGAACTGTTCATATTGCCTTTACGTTTACTGACGAATGAAGCCTCTAGTGACGCTCTGTTGATTTTGGACAAATTCCCTTAGTTCGTTGTGTTGCCTGACGAGTTCTTGTTACTGCTGCTCATTCATCTGCGTTGTGAACATGTGTTGTTGCCACGACAGTTTATCATGAAGGAATCTACATCATTCGTCATCAGGATTGACTTCTTCCTTAGATGTATTTGTGTTGTGGCATTGGCTTCTTTCATCAGCGTGACACCTACTAGCCTTACCAATGCCTAATCCTCCACCTATTTCAAGTGTAGGCGTTGGTAGAGTTGGGCCATCAATGGTGGGAAGTGTCGACTGGGTGCAGGGTGGGCTTTGTTTGGATTTGGGGGAGGGTCAAGGTGCAGGCAATTTGGTTGCGATGGGAGATATTAGGAGAGAGAATTCTTCAAGGGAAGAAGGCTTTTCAAGCGATGGTAGATGTTTGTTGAGATCAACGCCTAATCTAGGAGACTCCCATGTAGAACATCAATTTCGTCTACGAGTAGGGGAAAGTCTATTCTAGGCCTAGGCGATGGAGTTTGGCTTTGACGAGAGGGAGAATTCTCAATTTGGGGTGGTGCAATCACCTTTTCTTCAACTTTTTGTGAAATTACTACCTTTCGCTTTTTGGGCTGAGAAAGTTTTGGAGGCATTTGGGTTTGATGGGATCGCCGCTTCGCTGGCTGTTTAGCCTAATTCTCGGCTTGTTGTGCTGGCAGTTTCATGAGGCGGTGGAGAGAGTGACTTGTCAGGGTGCTTTTTACTTCTACATCCTCTTTTTCCTCAAATCAGTTTTGCACCACGCGTAGCCTTATGATCAGCGAAGGGAAAAATAGCTGCCCATTCAGCTTTGAGAATGAGGACCATATTTGTCCTGCGATAATGCAACCAACGTTGATTGGAATCAACCACATTATGCAATGTATTAACATTACTGAGTGGTCATGTGTTGTAGGGAGCTACTTTCTCTTTATGAAGTATAGCCACACATTTTCCTCAGGCATCAAGCTGTGTGGCGATAGTGTTTTTACTCCCTCGGCCGATGTGGACCACTTTGTCCCGAGTAGTGCAACCACTTTCAAAGCTTTCTTCTCTTCTTCTACTGTTGGTTCTTCAATAATCTTTTTTCCTTCGGTGTTAGGGATGTCATCCAAATTATAAATTCATTGATTTTCTTGATGCCGAACCCAATTGTTGCCTCGCCCCAATATCCACTCTATATCTATCTGTATACGATGTCCCCTCATAGAATGCATGAACTAAGGCCTAACCGTTTTGGCTCCGTCACAAAATTCTGTCCATCCTATCCAAGTACAACAACCATGATGAAGGTGGAAAAAGGTGCATTCTCAAGGAAAATCCCATCTCTATTAGGATAAGGGGCCTCTTCTTTAGCGCTTTCTCTTCCTCCAGCATAGGCATTTTTCCCTTGTCTTCCCTTTTCACCCCCGCTTTTCTCGGCACCACTTCTTTCTTCGAGGCGTTTCTTCCTTCAGGTTTCTTCTTCTTTTTTGCCGCCTTTTTATTCTCATCCTCCTCCCTCAAAACACTCTTTTCTTCTTGTATTTTTGTCAGGTTGCACTTGATGCGCTAAGCCTTCTCTCTTCAAGCTTTCTTCTCCTCATTGCTTTCCTCTCTCCATTCCTTTTCAAATTCAAGTGCGGCAAGGTTCGCCCTATCCATTGACCTATCTGGCTTTGGTTGCGATGAGGCCCCAATTTTCTCAATATTCTCATTGCGTACTTCATGGTGAAATTCTGTCGTGGCGATGAGGATTGTGGCTTCATTTATCAACTCTTGGAAGCCCGCTTTGACCTTCTTGGCCTTGGTTGTCACACCCCTTCTAAAGTTCACCTCTTGAACCTGAAAGGAGGTGTGAGGACGACATATACTATTGAGTTTTATGTCTTAAAATACGTGGTTTGTAAATAATATACTCATTCTGTAAATCAATAAAGTTGTCATTGACATTTGATTCAATAAAGTTGTATTGAATATATGAATTGCTTATTTCGTTATAAATCCAATAAACTAAAAGATTCATAATTATTACATGAGTACTTGAACTTTATGTGGAGACATAAGAGTGGATCAGGTTCGAGTAAATAGTCTAAATGATCTATAGTATATAAATAAGGTTGGATGCCTTATTCTGGTAACACTATCAGAAGCGACCTACTCTGTAGTTGTTACAAGAAGTTGTAAAATGCTACAGACAAAGTGATCCTGATTCATACATGTAGTGACATGAGGAGTGAAGGTGTCCTGTGCAATGAGTTTGTGCAAGATCGAACCAAGAAAGAAGTCATTCTTACTTTATAATGTTTTTTACTGTTTAGGACTGACTATTTCAAAACGATGACCTAGGTAACTTAACCTTAATCCTGAGATAATTATGAACTCCTGTTTATTCGGGATTATCCTTAGATTTTCATAGGTGAGGGTTGGCTTATTAGCGTCGACTCAATAATCCTCCTATTTCAGGGGTAAGACCAGGTAGATAGCTAGGGACATAGGGTGCAAGATGGAATTTACTCCTACCCGTTTTCAGGGATAATAGAGAGGTTGTTCCCTTAAGTGTTGACTCTAAGTCTTGAACAAGGGACCCCACCCTCTCATTGGTTCGAGAGGGACTTGATTTAATGATCAAATGACAAACCAATTATTCATTAGAGGATTAGTGGGACTTAATGAACAAGAGGTAATCTCGGGGTAAAACAACCATTTGGCCCAACCATTATTACGAACAACTTGTGAATGGTAAACTTATTAATCATGGTTATATCAAGTAGACACAATATATCTACAGTGAGGGGAGTGCAACTCTAGGCTTTAGTGGAGTGACTCAGTAGTTAACGAATAAGGATTAAATCGGTGTAAAGAGTTTAGCCAATCAATCTCGGATCGTTGGAGCCCATGATCTGTAGGTCCACTAGCTCATAAACGGATTAGCCTTAGAATAGCATGATAAGTTTATTTGAATCATTCAAATACGAATTAAGAGAATTAGTAATTATGTGTGATATAATTACATGTTTAATTTTGGAATTAAACAAAATTCGAGAATTGGTTAATATTTAAATATGATTTAAATATTCATGAATAGAGATTTATGATAATGGAATTGGTGATTAATTAATTTGATATTTGATATTAAATTAATTAAAATTAATTAAATTGTTTAATTAGTTATTAATTATTAATTTTATTAAAAAAATTAATTATTGATTTTTTTTTTTGTAAAATTAATAAAAAATCAATTTTAATTAAATAATTAAAATTGAAAATTAATTGTTAATTTTAATTTTGGAAAAATTTCAAAATTGAAATAAAAATTTAACAATTAGAAAAGTGGAAAAGTGGGAATTTCTCACTTCTTCAACCTAGCAGCTTATTCATTGTTCCACTATTTTTACAGCTCAAATTCTCAAGCATTTACTGAAATTTATGCAGGATGTTGATTTGCAAGTCATACAATATAACCATGAGATCTGAGTGGAAATGAAGAGGCAATTAGTTGCAATTTGTTGAAAAAAAAATGGTCGAAGAAGTATTCTTCACACTGCTAAAAACCAGTTCTTCACCTGCAATTTTCCTAATTTTAGCTTGTTTTGAGTCCCACAACTCAATCTAAGACTCCAAGAGAATAGTAGGGAAAACCTTGGGGTGGTTCACAACTAAAGGAAAAGGAGATTGCAGCTGAAAATCGTGATTCAAAGGTATCTTTAAAGGTTAGTGTTGAAACTCTATTTTAGTTTATGAGCATGCTGAATTTGAAGTCAAAATTAATGAATTAAAATGTTTAATGTGTTAGGATCTACTAGCATGCAACGGAAGCAAACATAATCAATAAGCACTCTAATAACATTTAGTTTGAGTTCTAAAAGCATGCTTAAACAGAAACTTTAGAAGTTGGTTTCTAAACTACATACTTTTGATGAATTCTCCTAATTTCAAGCTGCTCTTCATGTGATTTCAGCTCCAATTAAATAGTGATATGCCAAGAGATCTTTTCTACTATTCCCAGCCTTGAATTATAGTGGTGGAATTTGTGAAGGAAAAAAAATGAGTTTTTAAATAATGAACAAACTTTCTGTAGAAAACTTATTTCCAGCAGCCAACCTCTCGTTCCTCAGCCAAATTTGATTGTATTTATCCACTCTTTTCATGCAGGCACTGATGGAGACATCTCAAGACCACCTCAATTGCATGTATGAAAATGGGATTCGTGTGTGTATATGAGGGTAACACCTCAATTGTGTGAAAAAGTGGGAAGATCCCACCCAAATATAATTTCCAATTTTGTATATTTAAATTCAAATTTTAATTAATTCAAAAATTAATTAAAATTTAATTTAATTAATTCATAATTAATTAAATATAAAACATCAAAATTCAATTTCTCAAATTGAATTGAAATTGAAAATTAATTTGATTTTTAAATAATTAAATATATTTAATTAATTAAATAACAATTTAATATCAAAATACTAAATTAATCACACATCTAATTTTAAACATGGATCCTATTCATATAACTAATATTTAAATCAATATTTAAATATTATAAACTCTCCAATTTTGTTTAGTTTCGATAAATTAAACGTTTAATTATATCAAATATAATTATATAAACTCTAATTTGATTTTGAATTTATTCAAATTCAAAACTTAATTTTAATTTGAAATTCAATTTAAACACTTCAAATTGATATCATTCCAAATTCACTCAATTTTTAAATCAAGGTGTTCATATTTTACGAGTTAGTAGAGGGACCTTATGGACCTACAAATCATGAGCTCCAACGATTTAAGATTAATTGATTAAAACTCTTTAGACCAAATTAATCAGTATTCATTAACTATCAAGTCACACCACTATAGGTCGATAGTTGCACTCTTCTCACTGTAGATATATTTGTGTCCACTTGATTTAACCATAATCAGTAGGTTGACCATTCACAGGTTGTTCGTAATAGTGACTGAGTCAATATGTTATTTTACCTCCGATATTACATCTTGCTCCTTAAGTTCAACTGATCATCTAATAAACGATTGGTTTGTGATCCAATCACTAAACCAGATCCTTCTCGAGCCAATGAGAGGGTGGGGCCCCTTGTTCAAGACTTGGATTCGGTATTTAATTTTCGAGTCTGGTCAAAATAAAATTTATAATACCAAACTACTCCTATTATTATAAAGACGTAGTAATAGTGGAAAATATAACTCTTATATTATATGATGCATGAGCATACTTTAATGTATATTTATGCATGCATTAAACATACTCTTGCATTATCTTTAGATTATAAGTGTTATAGTATAAGGGTATATGAGAGCATGTATGCTTGGTTCATTGCTTTGTTATAAATGATGGAAATCTAAACATAGACATCTATGTGAGCGGAAGCAGATTCCAAATCCCATTGAGAATGAACATAAACAATTTACAGTCTTTCATGGAAACGATTAGGCATAATCAGAAATTACAACATGTTACTTAATATGAAGATACAAGGGATAGAGTATGCAAACCTTTGAAGAACTCTTCTTCAAATATCCCTCGATCGTTCAGTAACTCGTTTAACAGCACAAACACGAACTCGATTTCAAGAATGTTTGAATGAACCTTGATCCCAATCGAGTCCAACTCGATCCTCGAACGAAACTAGAACACCACCATAATGGTTACCTTGGTATTCTCGATGTGAGAATCCAGGAGTTATGGGCTCTGTATGATTTTGGATTGAGGAAAGCAGGCGGTAGATGATCGAGTAAGTGGGAGATTAATGTTGTCGATCGTATAGACGAAATACTCGATCGTTTAGAAGATGGAAGCCTATCGTATAGACTTTGCTGCTCGATCGTGTAGCAACAAGTAAACGAGTAACTATCGTATAAACTTGTAACTCGATCGTGTATGCTCTCTATGCTATCGCTTAGTAAAACCCTTTTACTTGTTAGCCTTTTTTTTGTGAGATTATTCCGAATGAATCATCAACTGAATTTTGGAAAACCATTTTCCTTTTATCTCACAGTTATCATAAAACTTCCAATAACCTCCCACTCAATTCGGTTATTAGAGAAAAAAGAATAATTAATATGTTATAAATAAATATAATAACCAATTTATCATATTATATTTATAACCTATAGTTTTAATATTTCATCATATGAAACATATAAACCATAGTTCTTTTTCTAATTTATGGTATTTAATATAAATCATATTTATATTTATTCCTCCAATTAATGTATCTAATTCATCATATCAATTATATCATATAGGGGTGTTCAAAAAATCTGATGACCCAAAAAAACCGATCAACCCAACGCAATTTGTGTGGTTTGGGTTGAGTTAGGTTCAAATAAATGAAAATTTTATGAGTTGGGTTAGGTTCAAATAAATGAAAATTTTATGGGCTGGGTTGGTTCATGGGTTCACTTAATATAACACGAACCAATCCAAACCAACTCGAATTTATTAACTTTAAAATATATTTTTTTATTACTTATAAAAAAATTATTTATACATACATTTATTTTAATCTTATTTAATTCCAATTTTTTTTAATAATTTATTTTTCAACAACTTTTAATAGTTTCTTTGCACTTTAGAAAGAAAATTTTCACTATATAAATTGAAAATGAGTTGTTACGTTTGCTTTTATGAAAATAATTAAATTAGATTTTTACATATTTACGTTTGCTTTTTTTTAGAACAAAATTTTAAATAAATGATCCGATTAACCCGATATTTGGGTTGGGTTGGGTTGAGTTCATTTTTTAATAAGGGTCATTTGGGTTGAAAAAATTTACAACCCGAACACTTGAGTTGGGTTTAAAAAATCTTTCAACCCAACCCAACCCAACCCATAAAAATCCTTAATATCACATATAATTGAATTTCCTCTTGTTAATTTGAAATGTTTAAATTAACAAGACCAATCAACAGTACGTGAATAACTTATTAACCCAAAATCTGATTCTTAACTTGAAACCATTGAGCTACCAATAGGACCTCATGGACTTGTAGCTTAAAGCTCCAACGGTACGTGAATAACTTATTAAACTCTTTAATCACGAGATCCACCATCCGTTAACTGTTAGTCACTCCATTAAAGATCGACAGCTGCACTCTTCGCACTACCGATATATTTTGTGTCCATATGACTAATCAACAGTGTGATGACCCTTCACAAATCAGTCGTAAGTGCAACTGGGCCAATTCATCGTTTTGCCCCGTGTAGTTACATCTAATCCTCAAGTACCGCTGATTTCTCTAATGAACAATAAGTGATAGTTCTACTATGACTAAGTCCTCTCGGACCAGAAGAGGGTGTGGCCACTATATTCAAGATTCGGAATTAGTCCTTAAGGGAGTAATTTATCTACTTACTTCTGCTTCCGGGAAGGAGTGAATTTCATCTTGTGTAGCTGGGTTCCCAGCTTCCCAATCAAACGAATCCCCAAAATGATAGACTTGTTAAGTTGGCAATCTGGCCACTCTCACCCATACAAATCAAAGAACCACTCTTATAGGCAGGAGTTCCCAACTTACTCAGGATTAAGGTCATGTCACCTATGGTCATTTTAGTTAAGTGTAAGTCTCAATTATCAGACTAACATTTCGTGGTCTGGTCTTATACAAACTCTTTGTATAGGATACCCTTGCTCGTATGTCTCCACATGAATGGTCAGGATCAGACCATTTGTAGCACTTACACTTGTAACATTTACAAAGCGAGCCGTATCTGTAGTGTCATCAGGATAAAGTATCCTTCCTTTATCCATTTACTATAGACCTTTTAGGTTATTACTTAAGGCATGATCCACTTGTATGACTCCACATACATGCTTAAGTTACATGAAATAACCACAGATCTTAGTTTATTGAATTTGAGTAAATGCTTATAAAATAACATTTATTTTATTATTAACAATATGTTTACAAAATGTTTACAAACTACGAGACTACCATGAGAATTAGGACACTAATCCTAACAAGATTGTTCATGAATCTTTGCATCACATGTTTAATCTAGATTCAAAGGATAAATTGATTATTTGAACATAACTGTCCTAACAATTAATCAACATAGTTGAATCCTGAATTTTAATGCATGTGTTTTAGTACTTTATGGCCGTTGAGGACCCAATTGCAGCTAGGAGCATGTAGATTAGTTAGGGCACGACTTTCCAGCCTTAATTACAAGTTAGAACGCTCGATCAGTTCAAATTAATTAATTTTCAGGCTTATAGAGATTAGTTAATTTGCATCGATCGGGTAGCTAAGCATGCATAATTCAAATATATGATATGTTGGCTAAAGACAATGATTTGATTTACATTGAGTGACTACTTGATCAGAGAACTAAATGAATCCATTACCGTTTCATATATCCATTGCACTTTATTTCAATTTCACGCATTTATCTCTTCCACATCAAAACCCACCATTTATCACTCTAGTTAGAAAGTTAATTTGACGAAACCAATCGCACTTCTCTGCGGATAAATGCGAACTTACCACTGTTACTACGTCTTTGTAGTAATAGGTGTAGTTCAGTATTACAAATTTTCTTTTAACCAGACTCAAAGCTTATTAACGACGTAAGTTTTAGCTCTGTCACCTATAGATCATGAGCTCCAACGATTTGAGATTAATTGGCTAAACTCTTTAAACCGAATTAATCACTATTTGTTAACTATGAGGCATACTACTATAGCTCAATAGTTGTACTCTTCTCATTGTAGATATATTTCTATCCACTTGCTTTAACTTAATTAGTAAGTCAATCCTTCATAGGTCGTTTTTATTCACAGATAAGTTAAAATTACCATTTTACCCCTATAATACATCTTGCTCCTTAAGTCTCCACTGATTCTCTATTGAACAATTGGTTTATGATCCAACCAATAAACTGGTTCCCTCTCAACCACGAAAGAGCAGGATTCCTTTGTTCAAGAGTAGGAGTCAATACTTAAGGGAACAACCTATTTGCTGACTCTAAGATGGGTAGGAGTTAATTTCGTCTAGCGAAACTATGTCCCCAGCTATTTATCCAGTCTTACACCTAAAATGGTAGGCTTATTGAGCGGTGATGTTGAACCACTCTCACCAATGCATATTAAAGGATAATCCTAATAAACAAGAGTTCGTAGTTAGCTCAGGTTTAAGATTGAGTTACCTTAGGTCATCAAATTGAAATAGTCCATTTTAATAGTAAACAGTCATTATAAAGAAAACTGACGAATTTGTGGTCCGGTATTATGCAAACATCTTTTGCATAGGATGCTTCCATTCGCATGTCTCCACATGAAAAACTTTAGGATCACATTGTTCGTATCAATATACAAAGTGAGTCGCATCCATAATGTCCCCAGGATAAGGTACCCAACATATACTTATAGACTTTTTTGGCTATATACAAAAACTTGATCCCCTTTTATGTTTCTACATAAAGTTTAAGTATCCTTGTTATAGCCTTGGTTTCGTTTATTGAATTATGAATGAATGCAATTCATTAACATATTTTTAAGAAATAATTCTCAATAATACTTTTATTGTGAATAGAATATGTTTAATGTTTACAAGCTGCGAGTTTTAGGATATTCTCAACATCGCCTAGCTTCATTGCCATTGGACGTTCTTAGTTAATTGCGTTCATGTGTGGACGATGAACGCGACAATGCTGGATCAATCTGATGAAGGAGGTGGTTCTAATGAGGTTGACGTTGAAAGGGGGAGAAGCCACCACATTGGGTGGTGGAGCGTAAATCGGTGCGACGGTGAATGGAAAAGCGATGGGCTGGAGGCTGGTCGATGGTATAACTACCTCATAGAAAGAAGAGGAGGTGGCCATGTGGGTGGAGGAAGTAACATTTTGGTGAGCCATTGGAGGAGAAATAGAATGCAGGTGACCCGAAAGCTTGGTTGGAAAAGGAAAGCGATCGTCAAGCACAGGGTTTATCGGAAATCTCAGAAAGCTAGGGTTCTCTTTGAATGCGTAAAAAGAGAATTAGTGGAGGAAGAAGGGGTTTAAATAGGCACGCGAGTGGAAGAAGAAACAATAGAACACTCGACTCGAGGTTTGAGGTCATCATGATGCACGCGTAATAAATGAAATGTGAAAGAATGTTAGACGACGCGTCCTTTCACTATCCTAATGGTCAGCTTTTGTCGTTCGAGGTTCTCTCTCACCTATGATAAGTTCGATAGTTATGCGTTGAGTTATGATCCCCATGCATCCCAAAACTCATCGCAAGACTCACCGCATTTGAACTCTATCCTTTAACTCTCATCAATCCAATCTTACTATGCGATCATTGATAAAAAAAAAGTTCAAAAAACAATTAATCAAGAAATAAATGAAATAACAGAAAAGCATAAAAATGATATAAAAAGGATATGATGCGTCCTTGAAAAGATGTCATTGTTTCTTAGTGCAGGGACTTCTCAGTCTCATTTTCTCAGGCTTTCCCAAATTGATGGAGGCTTTTTCATGATCAAAATCACCTCCAAGATATGGTTTGACATTGACTTTGAATGCATTGGACCTATTTTCACGCATCAGCTCTTCCATTGCATGAGAGTAGATTTCTTTTATAATGAAGGGTCTCGACCATCGTGATTTCAATTCACTTAGAAATAAATGAAGTCGTGAGTTGAATAACAAAACTTTTTGGCCAACTTCAAAAGTTTTCTTACTAAAGCTGTGGTCATGCCAACAACTTCATGCGTTCTTTGTAGATTTTGGCTTCGTATACTTGTAATCTCCATTCATCTAAATCTAGTAACTGCAATTTTTTCACTTCACCCGAGGCTTCCATGTTGAAGTTGAGCTTCTTGATTGCCCAAAATGCTTTATGCTCAAGCTCCAGAGGAAAATGACACGCTTTTCCAAAGACTATCACATATGGGGACATTCCCTTGGGTGTTTTATACGCTGTGCAATAGGCCCATAATGCCTTATCTAGCTTTGCACCCAATCTCTTCGCATTGAGTTGACAACCTTTTTGAGTACTGATTTCATTTCTCAGTTGGAAACCTTAGCTTTACCTTTCATTTGAGGATGGTAAGTTGTCATGATTTTGTGATGAACGTATTTAGCTAATAGCTTACTAACATGCAATTGATGAAGTGAATTCCTTCATCGCTTATGATGGCACGCGGGGTGCCAAAATGAGTAAAAATATTTCTATGTAGGAACTTCGAGACTATTGTCGCATCATTAGAAACGCGTGAAATTACTTCAACCCATTTTGATACATAATCAACAGCTACCAGAATGTAGCTTAGCCATTGGAGGGCGAGAATGGGCCCATGAAGTCAATTCCCTATACATCAAAAAATTCAACCTCTAGAATAATGTTTAACAACGTCTCATTTCTTCCAGAAATGTTCCCTGTGCGTTGGGAATTGTCACATTTCATATCGCAATTTCTGGCGTCCTTAAACAATGTGGGCCAGTAGTACCCACTTTGAAGTATTTTGTCTACCGTGTGCTGACTTCCAAAATGGCTACCAAATGGTGACTCATGACATTGATACAAAATGCGATGAAAGGAGGTTTCTGGAATGCATTGCCTTAAGATATGATTTGGGCCTCTTTTATACAGATATGGCTCATCCCACTAGTAGAACTTACTTTGTGCATGAGTTTATTTTTTTTGTTATGATGTATAGTCCTCTGAGAACTGCTTCCAGACTAGAAAATTAACAATTTCTGCATACCAGGATAAGAATTCATCAACCTTTAATATTGTTTCATCGGGAAAAGAAGCGTTCATTGCTGGTTGGCAGCAATCACACTCAACATTTTCAAGCCACGACAGATGATCTGTAACTTTATTTTCTGTTCCTTTGCGAGCAATGATTTCGGTCTTGAATTCTTGCAAGAACAATATCCATCTGATTAATGGTGGCTTGGCGTCCTTCTTTGTCATAAGATATTTGATTACTGAGTGGTCCATATGAATAATTACCTTCGATCCTAACAAATATGGTCTGAATTTTTCCACAGCAAATACTATCGCAAGCAATTCCTTCTCGGTGGTTGTATAATTCTCTTATGCACTATTGAGGGTTTTGCTTGCGTAAGCGATTGGATGAAGAATTTTGTCCATGCGCTGGGCTAAGGTCGCACCCATCGAACATTAATTCGAATGGCTTTGACCAATCGAGTGTGATCAAAATTGGTGTTATGACTAGTGTTTCTTTTACTGTTTCAAGTGCTCTCAAACAGTTAGAATCAAATTCAAAGGGTCTATTAACTTCCAACAGTAAATTCAATGGTCTTGCAAATTTTGAAAAATCTTTAACAAACATACAGTAGAATCCAACATGCTCGAGGAAGCTTCGAAGTGTTTTCATGTTGGTGGGTGGTGGCAATTTTTCTATGGCATCAATTTTGGCCTTGTCAACTTTTAATCCTAATTTGGACACCTTATGTCCAAGCACAATCCCTTCAATTACCATAAAATGACATTTTTTCCAATTAAAAACTAGGTTAGTGTCCTCATATCTCTTCAAAATCTTCTGAAGATTTGCTAGACATATTTCATATGTCTTGCCATATACTGAGAAGTCATCCGTGAAAACTTCCACTGACTCTTAGAGATAATTAGGAAATATGGCCATCATACACCTCTGAAAGGTGCTTGGGGCGTTATATAGTCCAAAGAGCATGTATCAGAAGACGAATGTCCCATAGGGGCAAGTAAAAGTCATCTTTTGTTGATCCTCTGGTGCGATCATGATTTGTTTATATCCCTCATAGCCATATAGGAAGCAAAAGAAGTTGTTCCCTGCTATCTGTCCAACATTTGATAAATGAATGGCAGGGGAACGTGATTCTTTTTAGTAGCTACGTTAAGCTTCCTATAATCTATACATATTCTCCCACATGAGATTGTACGCATTGGGATTAGCTCATTGTTCTAGTTGGGAACTACAGTCATTTCGCCCTTTTCTAGGATGCATTGTTATGATGAAAATTTGGAAGCGCAATATTTGATGCATGTCTTAGGTTATACGTTTGTTCTCATGCGTACGAATGGAAAGTATGCGTTAATCTTGTATGCAATGACCATGCATTCCTATCATAAGTTTTCTTGCTCTCTCGCCAAGTATAACGAGATCGCAAGTTTCTCGGGTGATCCGAGGTCGAACTCAGGGACTTGTAGCTAGATGTCATGAAGTAATGTGTTTGCAGCGAAGAATAAAAGAATGTTGAGGGTTATTGGCTATGTGCTACTCCTACTCCTAGGTAATAGATTAAGCAGTGGAAGTATGATTGTGAGAGATAGAGACACGGCAACTGTTAATGGATAGTAAAATGCATGGGAAAATAGATAAAATGGCGAGGATGTCTTCATCGCAACACTAAACTTGACTGCAAGGGTAACCCTAGCCAACACATGCTATGCGATCATGCTATACACACTTGATGAAGAAGCATGTAATGTATATGTGATAATGTCAAGAGGCCTTATTTCTAAGTCTTTATTCCCACTCATGTGCTCTCACACATAAACAAGATGACCGCATACCACCATATCCTATTTAAAGGGTGCATACGCTGTGTAGTAGCAAACGGAACTTATTTCTAAGTCCCCATTCTTTCTTATGCAATCCAATCTGCTCTCCCGAGTCTAGATTTGGTTTTTAGACTACTCTCTCAAGTATGCCTAAATGATGAATGATGTGCTCATAAGACAAGGTAATCACACAAACATGGTTGATGTAATGTTATTCTTATCTCTAGTGAACATTTGCTTACATTGCTTAATGCGATCAACTACTTACCCTCCCGGACAGTTGGTTGCTATTGACTCTACTCGTAGACAAGTATTGCATCCGCTTATAGACAAGCGTTGCTACGGCTTCACACTAAGCAAATAGGATTTCTCACAACACTCGCACAACGCACACCTCTTGGTGGTTTGCTACATGCTTCGTATGTCTATGTCGCATGATTAAGTATGTGATACTCTAGCAGTCTTACTTAGTAATGCAATAAAAGTAAAGGATGCTAAGATGAAGTTAGAGATGGAGTCGAAGGAAAATATAGAAATGCATTGATCACAAAATGTATTAATCTCTTAAGCCAGAATGTAATACAACACAAGGATAGAAGAGAAATGGAGGGCCAGATGAAAGCATTGTCTTCTTCCATCATATGTGTGTCAAGGCTGCCGATGGTGCCATGGATGGGCGGTGGAGTAGACTCTCTTGAGCTCCAACTCCGTCGAAGGCTCCGGTCGTCACTCGGAATGGTTGAGGGGATGAAGAACTCTCAAAACTATCTTCTCATGCTTTGGTCTGGATCATAAGGATCCACCCGAAGGTAGCCTTCAGGCAGAGGACCTTGGATCCTTTGAAATTCTGCTCTACGGCTACTACTTATAGAGCTTGATTGCCGACAACATTAATGCTCCTTCTCTGAAATTCTACAGCTAATGGCGTGATGGACTGCTCTGAATCTCTACTGCTAATGACGTGGTAGGTGAAATGTAAACATCACATTTTGATACTCCCGAGGTATGCATTCATGCTTGGTCTCCGAAGTATCAACGCATTCCACCACCCTTGCGCTTATCCCTCTATTATGATTATTACTCTTTAGCATGTGTTTGAATGGTTTACTGATAACTCTTGAATGGTTTATAATATATTTTCTATGAGATATGATCATGTCACTGTTTTACTAGCATGTGTTTGAGATGTTGCTGAATCTTTCATTCCTTGTCAATGATTTACTGAATGATTTGATAAACTTTATTGATGATTTAGCAAGAGAAAACTTATGTTCAAATTAAAATTACCATTCACTGAGCATTAGCTTATGCTTTTCAATGTTTTATGTCTTCCCTCCCCCAGGTAGCGTTAAAGTTCTGGAATCGAGATGAGCTATTTATTGTCACACGACGAGAGTCTCCTGCTACATTGTAGGTTTACATGTTTGAAGCCCTTTTTTAAATAGTTTTCATATCACGAACCTTATGTATATGAGTTTTAGGAGTGTGGGAAAAAAGGAGTTGTTTGGTTGTATAGTTTTTAAAAGTGTTTCTATTGTACTTATTTTGTTCATGGTTTGTATATAATTGGAGTTGGAGAAGCCATGAAACATGTATGTGAATGACATGGAATGAAGCATGTTGAATAGAAATTAAATGTGTTAAATGATCATTGTATAATTGTCCAGGTTCAGGTATAGGTCGAGTTGGTTAGTTGGATGCTAAATGTCATCAGGGGAGATGATGTTTAGCATCTTCACACCTCTTTCTAGATTAGGTGGGTAATATGGGAGGGGATGTGACAAAATTTATATATAGTTTTATGAGAGAAATAAATATTTGAACATGATTTAAATACTATTTATATGAATACGAATAATATGTAAACTATATGTTAAAATTAATATGAACGTGATTCATATTAAATTTATATAGTTTTATGAGAGAGATAATTATTTGAATGTGATTCAAATATTATTATATGAATGTGTTTCATATAAATACCATAGGTTAAAATTAATATGAATATGATTCATATTAATATCATAGATTATTTGAGAGAATGACAAACTATAGGTTATATTATATGTGATATAGTATAAACTATAAATTATATATTATATGTGATATAACATATATTAATTTTAACATATATGTGATATAACATATAGTTTATACATATATTAAAATGGTTAATATATATTGAATTCAAATTTTTAATATGAATTTAATTTAACAATTCCTTTTCAAGAGTTACTCTCTAAAAGAATGGTTAAAGATGAATGATAAGGAGTTAATCATGATAGGATGGTCTTTTATGTGAAACCTTCTTTATAGAAGGTTGATCTTCTTCCTCTATTCATTCTCTCCCTTTTCACTATACTCTGATGGTTTTCCAAGAAAAAATTTCTCTTGCTCTCATTCATCTCCCTTCGTCAAAATTATTCCAAGCGAGCCCACGAAACTCCACTATGATTCTCAACTTGAGGATAACAAGGAAGATCTCGTGGTGATATCCTCTTTCTTATTGTTGTCGCTGTGTTCGTGGTATCGAGTTCGGGAGATCGAGAGAAGCAATCCTTGTTCATATTATGGAAAGGAAGCGAGAAGATGGTGTTTTTAAGGGTAATTGATATCCTATCAATCTTCTCTATTTTCATTATAGTACAAGCATGCTTAGAATAATTATGTTTATCCTTATGTTTCCATCGCTATGAATTACTTTGTGTTTTGTAAAATGAAATTTAGAGACAATGGCATCCAATTGCTTCTGTTGCGGGCAATTCCAATCCCTTCATTAACATGAGATCTTCTTCGTAGACTCCACAACTTTGATGACTCTTTTTAGCTTATTGGAGATGACTTAAAATGAAATTCTAGTGGATAAAGAAAAAGATGGTGGTCCACCAAAAGGCAAGAAAGTTCTCTTTGATTTTCGCTCAGCTATGAATGATTGTTCCTTAATAAATCTTGGATACTCTGGAAATATATTAACATGGTGCAACAGAAGAGGAAAAGAACTTATATGGGAAAGACTTGATAGATTCATAGGAAATTTTGAATTAAAAAATCTCTTCAATTCTACTAAAGTAGCTCATCTTGATTGGATGTACTTTGACCATAGACCTATTGAATTAACTCTTGACTTCAACATCAGTCCCCATAACTTTAAAAAGAATAGAAGATTTACCTTTGAAGGATCCTGGACTTTTCACAAAGACTGCCAAAACATTATTAAAAGCTCTGGCCTTTGGTCTTCCCAAAATGATCTTTTAGGATCACTCTAAAAAAATATGGACAACTGCTCTAAAATCTTAAAAGATTGGGGTCACAACAGGAATAATTCTCTAAAAAACAAGATTCTTACCTGTAGGTAATCTCTTTAAGATGTCTAAAATTCTTTTCCTAATGTTGACTTCAACAAAATACACGGAATTGAACTTGAACTAGAACAACTACTACTTGAAGAAGAGATTTACTGGAAACAAAGATCACGAGAGGACTGGTTAACACAAAGTGGTTCCACAAAAAAGCCACTCTTCGCTGGAAAAAGAATAAACAAATAGAAATTTAAACTTGACTGGACAGTGGATTACTGATCCAAATGAAATTGAAGAAACTTTTATTTCTTACTTTAAAAATTTGTTTGCTTCAGTCCCTCTTCTAATGCCATTTCTTATGTTACAGGTCTTGTTTAACCTAAAATCACAACAGAGATAAACAAGAAGCTTCTTTCTCAATACACAAAAGATGAAATCTCTCGTGCTATTGATGGTATGTCTCCTAACAAGGCACCTAGCTCTGATAGTTTCCCTACTATTTTCTTCCTACGCTAATGGAACATTGTTGGCCAGAATACAATTCATGATTGCCTAAAAATCTGAAACAACAGAGAAGATCTAAGCTCTTGAAACACAACTCATATTGCTTTAATTCGTAAATATGATCATCCTTATTCAGTTAATGATTTCAGACCAAACAATCTCTGCAATATAAAATACAAAATCATAGCAAAAGTCCTTGCAAATAAACTAAAACTCATTCTTAATGAAATCATATCTTTAACTCAATCCACTTTCATCTCTGACAGAGCAATCACTGACAACGTTATCATATGCCATGAATGCATCAATTTCGTAAAAAAAAAAAAAAAAAAAGGAAAGAAAAGAGTTGCTGCAATCAAACTTGATATCGATAAAGCATTTGACAGAGTTGAATGGTCATTTCTTACAACAATAATATTAAAGCTCGGTTTCGACAAAAATTGGATGAACCTTATCATCAATTATATTTCATTTGTTTCTTTTTCAATTATTATAAATGGTTATTCTATAGTTTTTTTTCTCCTCAAAGAGGCTCCAACAAGGAGGTCCCTCTCTCCCTATCTTTTCTCAATGGTAATTGAAGGCCTCTAAGCTCTTTTAAATGAAGCTAACAATTTAAATGATGTTTTATGACCCTCTGTAGCAGTTTCACCATATCACACATTCTTTTCGCTGATGGCAGCTTAATATTCTGCAAGATGATCGAACAAGATTGTTAACAACTAAAAGAAGACTTTCAATGCTATGAAGTTGCCTCTGGTGAATGTTGGGATGTATGTCCTAAAGCCTCGTGGTTATATGTTTTTGAATCAATGGTTGATTATTTTATATGAAATAATCCATTAAAGAAAAATCCAAGGTGATTTTATGTAACTTAAACATGTATGTGGTAGACGTACAGGTGGGTCATGTTTAAGTGGTAACCTAAATGGTCTGTAGTATATGAATAAGATTGGGTGCCTTATCCTAGTAACACTACTGATACAACATGCTTTGTAGTTGTTACAATTGTTGAAAAGTGCTACAAATGATCTGATTCTAATCATTTATGTGGAGACATGTGAGGGGAGGTATCCTATACAGAAAGTTTGTATAAAATGAGACCACGAAATGTTGAGTCTCTTTTTATAACATCGTTGCTAGAAGAGGCTTACATTTCACCAGGATGGTCATAGGTGACTTGACCTTAATCCTGAGTGAGCTGTGAATTCCTAGCTATGAGGGCAATCATTTTATTTGTATGGGTGAGAGTGGCCAAATTCGCTAACTCAATATGCCTACCATTTTGGGGATTCGTCTTAGTGAGGAGCTGGGAACTCAACTACACAAGATGGAATTCACTCATTCCCTTTGTTAAAGCAAGTAGATGAATTGCTTTCTTAAGGGCTAATTTCGGGTCTTGAATAATGAGGGCGTCACCCTCTCACTAGCCAGAGAGAGGTCTAGTTATTGTGGGACTATGACTAATTGTTCATCAAAATGATCAACGATACTTATGAAGTTAGATGTAACTACAAGGGTAAAATGATGATTTAACCCAACTATACTTACGAGCAATTAGTTAAGGGTCAATACATTGTTGATTGGTTATATCAGATGGACACTAAATATATCTACAGTACGAAAAGTACAATTGTCAATCTTTAGTGGAGTGACTGACAGTTAGTGAATGTTGATTAATTTGATTAGAGAGTTTAATTAATTAATCTCGTATCATTGGAGCTTCAATCTGTAGGTTTATAAGGTTCCCCTGTTAGCTCAATAAGGACTAAAGAGAATTAAATTCATTTTGGTCTATTTTGAATCGTTCACATTAGTTAAAGGGAATTAATTGTATAAGATACAATTAAGATAATGTATGTTGATATATTATATAGTTTAATATGAGAGATAAGTATTCGAATATGATTCATGTATTTTTTATATGAATGAGATTCATATAAAAACTATATGTTAAAATTAATGTGAATATGATTCATATTAAATCTATATACTTTTATGAGAGAAATAAATATTTGAATATGATTCAAATATTAATTATTTGAATATATTTCATATAGAAACTATATGTTAAAATTGAT
Organism: Benincasa hispida; assembly: GCF_027475165.1. NCBI lineage: Eukaryota > Viridiplantae > Streptophyta > Magnoliopsida > Cucurbitales > Cucurbitaceae > Benincasa > Benincasa hispida. The sequence continues at coordinate 49,898,005 of NC_143484.1, read as the reverse complement.
ATGAATATGATTCATATTAAATCTATATACAGTTTGATGAGAGAGGTCGTTATTTGAATATGACTCAAATATTATCATATGAATGTGATTCGTGTAAAAACTATAGGTTAAAATTAATATGATATGATTCATACAATACTATAGTTATATAAGAGAATTATAAACTATAAGTTTTATTATATGTGATATAATAAACAACAGGTTATATATTATATGAGATATAATATATAGTATTTAATTATATTAATGTAATATAATTAAATAGTATTTGAATTTTGAAATTCACGTAATTAACTCCTAAGGGAGTTAATTTTTGTAATTTTTGGAGGGAGTTCTTATAAGTCCCTCATTAACTCTTTCTCTCTCAAGTTGGTTATGGCACATTAGTGTATCACATGTTTTTTGGGGAATATAGATGCAGAATAGTTATGCTCTCTCAACCAAAAAGAAGAGCACTCTATATTTTTCTTACCTAAAAGGAAGCCCACAACTCTCTTTTGGTTCTCTCCTTGAGAATAACAAGGAAGACTTCTTTGGTAGTACCCAAAAAGCAAAGTGTTTGCTACTATGTTCGTGATGTTTGGTATCAAGGAGAAGGAGACTTTCATTAGTTCGTGATCTCGTCACCGGAGAGGAAGCGAGAAGAGGGTTCTTCGAGGGTTAGTATTTCTTATCCCTTTTCCTCTCTTAATTTCAATAGAAGCATGCTTAAGGTGGATGCTTATCATTGTTTCCGTTATTGATATGTTTATTTAAGTTATGTGAAACGAGTTTCAAAGACAAGCGATCATTCACTTCCGTTGTGGGTATTCCGAATCCCTTCATTGAATGCATCAACTTTTCAAAATCAACCATCGCGTTCTCCCTAAATATCAACATTGACCGAGCATTCGCAACATCCTAAAAATATATCTATGACAAGAAGAGTTTAACTGTCGGTCTTTAGTGGAATGCCTATCAGTTAACGGATGGTGGATATCTTGACTAAAGAGTTTAGTCAGTTATTCACGTACCGTTGGAGCTTCGAGCCTTAGGTTCATAAGGTCCCCTTGGTAGCTTGGATACAAGTTGAGAGTCAAGTTTTGAGTCAGTTTGAAATGTTCAACTTGAAAAGAGGGAGTTCGATTATATATGATATAATTGAACTAGTTAATTATATATGATATAATTAATTTTGTGTATGAGATACATTAATTTGGAGAAAATTGGATATAAATATGATTTATATTTAGTGGAGGAAAAATACTATAATTAATATATGATATTAATTTATAAGTTATGAATATGATGAGATCACATTCATTGGACGGTTAAAAGGGAAATGGGATGACGTCTCTTCTGTTTTAATAACGGATGTGTATGTTGAGAGATCATTTTGAGATCCATATATAGCTCACGGTGTGTTAAGCATGAGATGCGCGGACTTTGTGTTAAAGAGTGTGTCATCACTTAGAAAATCAATACCTATACGATAGTGACTGCACGATCGCTTACCTATTCGATATTGCTAAGCGATCGCTTACTGATTACACCCTCGCGCACTATTTACTGAACGATTGTTGACCTTTTCCTAAGCGATCGTTTAGCTCTCGATATTTACTAAACAATCGTATAGACGATCACTTAGTTTTTCCTACACGATTGTTTAGACGATCGCTTACCCTTTTTTTCCTACATGATCGTTTAGACGATCGATTACCCTTTTTCCTACACGATCGTATACTTCACCTAAACGATCAAGCATCTTGTCTATGCGATAGACGAGCTCATCTCCCACTTGCTTGATCATTGTGTACCGTCTCTATTCCTCCTCCCCTCTACCAAATTCGAACAAAACCCACACTTTGGATTCTCACTCCAAGAATATTAAGGGCTCTGAGTGGTGATATCATCTCCGTTTCCTTCTATTCGTGTGATGATTGTTCGAGGTAGACGATTGGATTTTAGATTCGATGTGAAGAAGAAGTCTTCGACTGGTATGATCTCTTGATCTCTTTAGCATTATGAATGCTTATTAATATGTTTAAATGTATATGTGGTAATTCTGTCACAATGAATTGGAAAGATCCACTTCCATTCGTAGGTACTTGAATAGAGTTCCTTCAGACTTAACTTCAGAGATTTAGAAGGATTCAACCAAACACCGGTGGCAAAACAATCCTGGAAAATAAACCCGAAGCTCTTCTTACAAAATTCCTAAAAGGAATTTACTTTGATAACTTAGATTTTATTTAAGCTAAACTTGGCCCGCGCATCATATCTATGAAAAAGTAAAAGTATTATATGGGGTAGAAACCTACTCATTGATGGCCTAAGATTCAAAATAGAAAATGTCTTACAAGTTAATTTCTATAACAACCCATAGATTCTCATACCTTCAACTTTCAAGTTACGTGAATCAAATTCCTCCTTGAGAAATTTTAAAGCTTCAAATTTCATATTAAGGTCTGGTAGTTGGAATCTAAATCTATTAAAAGAGTACGTTTGTCAAGATGATTTTGAAGTAATAAAAAAAAATTCCTATCAATATTCACCTCGACCATAAACTAATATAACATTAGGATAAGACAGGAAAACACACAATTAAAAGTGCATACAAACTCTTCCTAAATTCCAAGGTCCTCTCTGAATCCTCAAGATGCAACACCATGGGCGAGATGTGGAAATCCCTTTAGAAAAACTTAGAATTCCTTCCAAGATAAAGCACTTCATGTGGGGAGCTCTAAATGAGATCATTCTTATTGGAGTAAATTTGTTAAAAAGGAACATCAACATAGTACCTTACTGCCCTATTTACTCCAATGCTTGGGAGACAACTGACCACATACTTACCCAGTGCTCCAGATCTCAAAATATCTGGCCTTTTTTACAGAAAAAAAAAAAGAAAAATCATCTCATGACTGAAGACTTCAACGATAGTTTCTTAGACAGATGGTTTTCTTTTAACAATAATTGTAGTAAAGATGATCTTGAAATAATTGCAGTTGTATGTTGGGCGATTTGGCCAGACAGAAACAACATATCCTCTCATAATCAAATTTGATTGTCAAAGTACTATCAACCTCATCGTGAGGAAATCAGAATCAATTAATGAAGTACACTGCTGGGTTGAAGAAATTAAAAGGCTTTCTTCTTGCTTTGTAAACATCAATTTTCAATTTGTACCTAGAAGCTGTAATTTGATTGCCGATAAGTTAGTTAAAGAAGTTCGTATTAACAAACTTGTATCTGAATGGTTGAACTCTTTTCGTCTGTGGATAGATAGTTTGATTGTAAAGGACATTCATTCATCTTTCACTCATATGGCGTAATAAAATCCCTTTTTCTAAAAAAAAAAAAAAAAAAAAAAAAAAAAAGCTTTTGGCTTTCCTTCTTGTTTTCCTTTTTGAAAAATTTATGATATTTGATCGGAAAAGAGGGTGAAAAGGAAACATGAGTCGACAGTTTTCATGCAAAAATAAACTATGTGTGTGGAAAAATAAAGGTATGTCCTCAAAGTAGAAAAAGGTTGAATTTTAGAAGCTGACTTTCGTCGTTCATTTTAAAAAACTAAAACAAAATCCTTAAAAACAATCATTAACTTTTGACTTTTTTTCTTCCTCTTCAAAAAGAGAATGTCGTATTAAAGGCAGTTCCATTGTTTGCGGAGACTTCTATTATTATTATTATTATTTTTTAAAAAAAAAAAAAAAAAACTCCATTTTCCCCCCCTTTTTGTTCGTTTTTTTAATTATTTTCCGACATCTTTTACAACCTCCCAGACTAATTGCGAGTTACCGTCGATCGGTCAGGAAACTGAAAAAAAAACATCTTATTTATTATTATTATTTTTTGGTTACGCTTAAAAAGTAGAAAAGTAAATTTATTTTATTTTCTTTTAAAAAGAAAAAACTACTTTTATGGCTAACTGTCGGTTCTATTCTATACTATCTCACAATAAAATCTGTTTTTATTTTTAAATATCGGAGCAAACTTTGAAGTTTGAAACAATATATTTTCTTTTCAAATTTTGAATCCTTTTATTGAATAGTACTACACTTTTCCATTGATTTTTCTAATTTTTCTAATTCTCTTTCTCTATATTTTTATTTTCATAATTTAAGTTTATAATAGTCAATAATTTATTGTATTCTTAATGAGTATGCAATTAAAGAAGAAATATAAGATAGTAAACATTTTGACGATAATAATAATAATAAATTAAAAAAAAAAGCTTTAGAAGAAATGAATAGATGATAATATCTATTATTAATCATTACCTTCTCACCGTCCAAATTGAATAATTAATTCAAAAGCTTTAAAACCGATCCTTGTATTTTTATAAATTATATATTCACAAGTCAATTCTCAAAAAACACCAACTTAATATGATATTTCGGAATTGGAAATTCAAAGCTATGAAGATTGATAATTTAGACATGTTTTTCATCTTTAAACAAAAAGCTTTTCAAGTTTCAACGCAACTTTGTCTATTTTCTTCTTCATGATATTAGACCATGCCCTTTTTACTTTTACTTTTCAACTTTGACAATTTTGAAATCTCAATTTGAAATTCAAAGAACTTTAAAACTCTTTTTTGATTAATTGATTCAAATCCTTTTAATAAAAAAAGGTTTAAATTAAGTTCATTTGCTCATGTTACGCGGATACAATCTTTATTCAACAAGATGTTAGGGAATTTGACCATGCAAATATGTCTATGTTTGAATTGATTAATTTGATGATTGTAAAAATATATAATAATAATAATAATGGTTGAAATGAATTTTTTTAATTATTTTGAAGTTAAATAAGAAGTTCGTAAAAAAAAATGTTGCTAAAATGCTTCAATTAAACTGATTAAAAAAATAAGATCACCTTTGGTTCTAAAGTGTGATTTTGCTGTCTTTGACTGCAAATAAAGAGAGGAAAATGGAGAGCGTTCAAACAAATTTCTACAAAACCACGACTTGAAATGGAATTCAAAGATTGAATTTCAATATTTCCATTTTTTTTTTTTGTCAAATAATTAAGAAAAAGAGACAATTCATATGCATGAAAATTTATGCTTTTTATTTATTTATTTATTTTCTTTTTCTTGTATGAATTGCGAATGAGGGGATGGAGATGTTCCTAAGTTTAAGGCATTGAATTTGCGAATTGGATTGCTTTAGGCAACGGCACAACGCATGACTGGTTTTATATCCAAATAAAGATCCATCGAGTAAAACCATACTTTCTTCCATAATTATTTTGTTTTTAGTTTTTTATTTTTTAAAATCAATTATTTTATTAAGCCCTATTTCTATCCATTATTTTCTTATTTTACTATCAAACTTTGTAAACACCAAGCCAAAATTTTAAAATTGAAAAAAAGAAATAAGGCAAGAATTCAAATGTGTTGGTAAGAAAATGTAAATATGCTAGCAACAATTTGCAAGGAAACAAACAAAATCTTTTAATAAAATTTAAAATAAGGAACTTGTTTAATAACCATTTAGTTTTTTTTCTTAGAAAATTAGGGTTTTATTATACTTCAACACTATAAGTTGTTTGGTTTTCCCTTTCTACTTATGTGTTTCCTAACCAAACCAACTTTTGGAAAAATAAAAAAATATTTTTTATTTTAGTATCGTTTTAGAATATAATGAAGAACTCAATTGCATTTATTTAATAAATGTGAAAACATTCAGATTTAACTTCATGATTATACATAAAATCTCAAATAATACATACCAAGATCTTTGAATTAGACGATTTTCACAACAATATAAGTTAGAGTAACATATCTTGATCTATAATTTTGATCTAATAAGGAATTAAGGACACGTTTGGATTGATTTGGGAAAAAAATGTTTTTCAAAAAAGTCATTTTTTTTAGAACACTTCTGATAGAGACTAATTAAAATACACTCGAAAATTTATTTTGAGTGGTGGCAAACACTCCATTTTTTTTTTTCCAAAATAGACTTATTTTTTAAATTAAACACTTGAAGATGTATTTCAAACACACCATAAATTTCTCTTTTAGCCTTCTTTTAGAACTTAATTAGATTTCTTGATGAAAAAAAAAAAGACATGGAGAATCGCTCCCTATTGTTTTATCTTTAAATAGACACATTCCTTCCAAGTAATTAATTAGGAAATTATCTTTCACTTAATTTAGGAGTTATCTTTTACATAATTGGTATAATAAAATAACAAGCCTAAAAGATAAAATAATAGATAATACAGTTGAAGGAAAATCCGTCTGTTTCAAATTTTGGTATAAAAATTAGAACGATGGATGATTGATGTGCTTTTTAGAAAATACATCACTATTCTTTTGAAAAATAATATAGTATGTGACATCGTGACATGCCAACTACAAACATAGAGATCATCAAGAGTACTCATGATCTAAATGAATAATACAGAAAATCTAAAAACCTTATCAAGATTTGATGAAGTTACAAATTCATACAATTAAATTCTTCAAAGAAAAAATTCAATCATTGGACGTTCCATTATTTGATAGCATATAAATCATTAGAGCGGGGTTATGGAATTTACTCATTTTAATCAAAATCTTGCCTAAGAATGACGTACGACGCCTTCATTTGAAACTTTGAATATGATTTGAGGCATGTCCATTTTTTCTATCATTTTGCTTCTTAAATTAACATGGTAATGTACCTATCCAAAGTCACAAAATTAATAACCAAATAAAAGAGGGAGAAGAAAAAAAAAACAGAATATATAAGTGAAATATAATAAATTTTTTAAAATTTAAAAAATAAAAAAATAAAAGGGGTGGAGGGGACAAGGAGAAGTGTGGGATTGTGGTTAATGTATATTGTAATAAGGAAGAATGTGGTGGTATCCTTCCTGATTGGTCCCCTGAATAGAAGCTGAAAAGAAGCATTACATAAGTGAACTAGTTGGGGAGGTTGGTTGAATTTTAGACATAAAATAAGAGGTGGGTCTCTAATGTGTTACACTCCAATTATAACACCCTTTTTCTTTAGTCTACATTTCTAAGGCGTCAACGCGTGGGACAACTTTTGTTGAAATATTTTATAAATTGAAATATACATTAATGAAGCAATACCACATCAAAGTATAAAAAGAATTATTAAGCATATATTAGAAATTTTAATATTTGATGACCTTTTAGAATTACCATATAGTTTGTTTTAATATATATAAAAAATGTTTAAAATTATTGTAATTTATAGACGAATTGGGTTATTATATTCTTTTACCGGTGTAGTTTTACTTGAGAAGAAAAGGTAAAAAGAGAATTTATGAAAATCTTAAAGGCAAAACATATGATTGTTTCTTTCCAACCTAATTTAACTGTTTTACATATTGATATTTCATATCTATGCAACGTGACAGAAAACTTGATTGTTTGTTTAAACATATTTCCAACGTTAAATTGTGAGTTTTCATATTTGTGATCTACATCACACATATACACGAAAATATATATCACTTCGACCTGAATAATTGTAATGAGAAAATGTCATGATTGTTCATTCAAACACGTTTCTACTATTAGATCATGATATTTTATATTTATGGTCTAGATCATACATGTACATAAAAAAATATATCATTTCGATGGTAAACCACTTCCTATGAAGTAGAGATACTTCATATGAGGCAAGACACTTATCAGATACCTATACTTCTAGATACTTCTTAGATACGTATCTGACAAGCGATATGAGATATCTATTTTTACGCTTACTTTTTTTTTAAAAAAAAAAAGACAAACAACTCATATAATCTTTTTTAATTTAAAACTAGACAACCAATTTTTTTAAACAAGAGAAAATGTACCTTCAAGGTATTAGTATCCTCATTTTTTAAAAAAATATATAAAAATAATATATAAAAAATGACGTATCTTTTAAAGTATCCGTATCTTTATTTTTTATTCAATTGTATCCGTATCTTATAGCCATATTCGTGTATGTGTTTCATAGATCACTTCAATTCGGAAAGGAATTATGAAAAATAGAAAAGAGAAAATGGGGAAAAGCATCGGGAGCAATGGGCCCATTCCCATAACGCCTGCCGCCAGAAGTGGGTATCACGTGGAGACAACATTCCAAACATACCCTTCCGCCATCCATTATTCATGCCTACATTTTCTTCCACTCTCTCCAGACACCCACTTTTCAATGTTCTCGAACATAATTAATTAAACTCAATAACTTATGTAACATAAAGTAATCCCCTCTTCTACTATACGCTCTCATCAACTTGCCATTTGGGTTAGAGCACCATTTTCGAGTACATCCTAAACTTTGTAATTACGTCATTTTTTTTTTCTTTCCTAAACGTTGGAGGTTGGTTTACATCTCTTCCTCATTTAAAAAAAAAAATAATTAATATATTTAGAGCTGTAAAAAATTGAGTTGGATCGAGTCGAGTTAGAATTTTTCTTTTCGGGACTGAGAATTTAGTGAGCAACTAAACTTTCATAGTTTCAAGTTGGGTTGGATTAGATCATTAGAGTTTTACTATGAATTATAGATTACAAGAAAGAAAATAGAGTATTGTACCGTAAACTATACAATAAATGATATTGTTTGGTACTTCATTTGTGGCAAACAACGTTACTAGCATGCTTTGCTAGCTTCAAATGACGATGATTGATGGTGCTTTGCCGATAATGACCTAACTCAACATTGAAGATACTTTGGGAGAGATTGTTATACATAAGTTTCTTAAGTTTTCTTATGAACATCGTGAATGTCAAAGTTAATAATTATTCTATCGGACAACATGGGTTATACATAATTATCATAAAAAAAATCAATTTATATACCTATAAAATATGAAATTTTATCGATTAAAATTTCAAACTAATAATTGTATCAATTTAAATATTAAATTTATATAAGTGAATTTAGACTCTACGTCGTTACAAAATCAATAATGTGTAACTTTCGCACAAAAAGATCTTTATAAATGCAATAATTTAATATAAAATTGGAGAGAAATGCATGAATGAAATGTTTTTTTTTTATTTTAAATTTAAGCTATTTTTCATGTTTGCATCATCCTCAATTTATCTCCACTTATTTATAATGAATTATGTGATAATTTTTCTTGCTACTTTAGCGAGATTCTACGAGCTATTTTTCATGTTTGCATCATCCTCAATTTATCTCCACTTATTTATAATGAATTATGTGATAATTTTTCTTGCTACTTTAGCGAGATTCTACGAGAAAAATACTTTATATAGGTGACTTTGAGTTAAATTTAAATAGAATTAAGTTAGAAAAAAAGTTGTAAATCATTAACAAAAGATCTCAATTGATTTACATGTTAAAGTTGAGGATTTTAAATTGATAGGCTTATTGGTTTGAAGTTTTATTTAATACAACTCTTGATGTTTAAGGCCAAAGTGAGCATAACTACATGTATTTTTATTCTCAATAAATCTTAAATATAGTCATTATTGCTAATTTATGGTTTGATTTTGTATTAAATTAATTTTGAGAGATTAAATTGAAATTTTATTAAAAATATAAAGACTAAAATTAGAAATTTAATTGTATTGTACTAAAATTAAAACTCTAGAGCATACGGCTCAAAATGGTATTGTAATCTTAATTTATTTACTTTCGTCGATTTTCACGAATTGAGAATGGTTAAAAATTTCTTATCATTTCACTCTTCTGTTCTTATAACGTGCAAGAACTTATATTAATATCAAATAATAATGTCAATGGCCTATAATTATGAAAGCATATAGATTATTTAGTCTAGACAAACTAACTTATTCGATTAAATCTTACAAGTATCATTATTATAAAATAAAATTAGCCTACAAAAAAAAAAAAAAAAATAGAGTGAACATGAAAATATAAACATATTCTTCCAAAAAAAAAAAAAAAAGAAAGAAAAAAGAAAAACATAACTTGAGTTTAGTTTTATAGTGCAAATCTAGAAAGTAGGTTTTAAAATAAAGGTCAGTTTTTAAAGATAAAAAAATTTTAGGTTAAAAATAGCAATTTTTCAAAAATAATTTCAAACTTGTTATAATTTGAAATCGTTTCCAAATCTACCGATTTTAAAAGATAAATCTTTTTTTCGACAACTTGCCATTGGAATCGAACTTTATTTTTAATAGAAAAAATTGAACAAAAATTGTCAATTGGAAAATTCATTAAATGAGGGAATGTATACTTAGTGTAATTTTATTATATATATTTAATAAAGAAACTTTTACTGTTCACATTTGGCATTGAAGCAAATGTAATATAAATAAAAGAACAATCAACATACTTTTTTTTTTTTTATGAAACATATGTAATTTTTATGTGGAGGAACAAATCTTGACTTCTGTGATACTTATTAGTTATTACAGTAGTTTTTCCTTTAAAAAATTGACTACTGAAATTATTATTTTTTTTAGGATGACTGTTGAAATTATAAAGTGGTCGCACCAAATAATAATAATAATATGTGGATAAAATTAACGGTCTTGCAATAATTAAAAGTGAATTAAATATTATACTTTTTTAGTTTGACGGATCAATAAACATTTTTATACACCCGTTGGCGTAGTTCACGCTCGTTAAAATATCTTTTGATTTTTGCTTTCATGACATTTTTTTTTTTGCTCATTTCTTAAAAAAAAAAAAAAAAAACAATGTCATTATTTCCAAAGTTTCTTTTCCCTGTTAACGATTTAAAAAGTAGGAAGAAAAAAAAAAAAAAAAAGAACAATGATGTTCTCAAATAAGAATGGGAAAAAATATAGCGCAATGGTGCCAAAATAATAGCAATAATGAATTATTAATTTACGAATGAGACATCGAATATGGTGTTTGCAACATCATGAAAATTTTCATGATATAATTTTACGAATGTGATGATGGAGATTTGATGTTTGAATTTCATTAAATTATATATTAAAATATTGTCACAGTGAGTATATATAGTTCAACTATAATAACGGACATATATTTATTTTATTAAGATTGTAGTTTAAATCTTCATATTTCATTTCTATTTAAAAAAGTTTATATTCAAAATGATCTAAAACAAAGTGATAAATGGTAATTAATAAGATGTGGATTATAAATATGTGACGTTATTTGTGTTTTACTATTTTGAAGTATGCTTTAGAAAATAAAATATCTGAAACAATCATATAAAATGTATTATTTTACTATTTTGAAGTATTATTTAATGTATTTTCTAAGTCGGTTGTTTTTTCCCTCCTGTTCTTTTCAAATTTTCTAAGAGGAGTTTATTGTTTTATGGTAATTATTGATTTTGTTCAAGATTTTCAGATACATGTAGAAGGAAATAATAATAGTAAAAATAAATAAATAAATAACGGACAATATTTTGAATATAAATGCAATCAGTTATCACGTGATAAATTATTTATTTTTAAAAAATATATTTTATTTGTGATCGAAGGGAATGCATGAAGAAATATGACATCTGAGCGGCTCCAAGCATTACGTAAAAAAAAAATATAATTCTTAAATATTATAAACAATGCACAATTATTTTATTCTATCTTTTCAAATGAATAGTAATATAAAATCATCGAACTAATTCATGGATATAGATTTTAAAGTAGCTACGACCTTAGTATTGATTTAAGAAATTTACATATAGAAAACTATAAAATAAATTTTCTTAATTTTTTAATATGATATTTAACGAGAGTGAAGATTTGATACTTAGTCAAGTGTACAATAGTAAAATTAAATTTTAGTATTGATATTTTTTAAATATAATAAAGATAGGGAGATTTGAATGGCTATTAAGTACTAACATATGCGTATGTCAGTTTAGTGTCTGAATTTTGGTTGATTAATTTAGATTGATATATTATTATCCTCTATCAAGTGGTATCAGAGTTGATTGAATTGTAGAATGATGTTGGAAAGAGATGAAAGATTGGTTATCTTTAATCGATCAAAATTTTCTTTCTGGAAGTGTCAGATATTAGACTATTTGCATTCCAAAGAATTGGATTTGCCATTGGAAGGAAAACCTGATGACATGGGAGAAGCTGAATGGAAGAAATTGGACAAAAAGGTGTCGGGGACTGTTCGCCTGACTTTGACAAAAAATGTGCAAAGCAGTGTAGCAAAGGAGACAACTATAGCTAGACCGATGATGACTCTATCTAACATGTATGAAAAGCCTTCCGTAAACAACAAGGTGTATCTCGCAACCAAATTCTTTAATTTGAAAATGGCGGAAGGTACATCTGTCACTACTCATTTAAATGAATTTGATTTGTTGATAAACAAATTGGCTGTTGTTGAATTAGAATTTTTTGATGAAGTAAATGCAATACTGTTGTTGAGATCATTGCCTGATAGTTGGGAAACCATGAAAGCCGCACTTTCTAATTCATGTGGTAAAGAGAAATTGCAGTTTTCACAGGTTAGAGATTCTACGCTTGCGGAAGAAATTCGTAGAAAGGACGTAAGTGTTGCTTCCACTTCTAGTTCAACATTGAATGTGGATAGAGGAAGGAGTAATAGCAAAAGTTGTGGCAATAAAGGCAAATCGAAAAACAACAGAGGCAAGTCTAGAAATAGCAAGTCTAAGTGTTGGAATTGTGGTAAGACTGGACACTTGAAAAAGAACTACAAATATCTAAAACGGAGTGAGGAGAATGAAGCTGGTGCAAATATTTCTACCGATGAAATTCAGGATGCTCTGACTTTGGCAGTTAAGAGCATTCATGATACATAGGTGCTAGATTCAGGTGCATCATTTCATACTACTGGTCAACGTGACATTTTGAAAAATTATGTTGCAAGAAATCATGGAAAAGTATATCTTGCTGATGGAGAACCTTTGGACGTCATTGGGATTGGTGACGTGAATATAAAATTGGCAAATGGTTCAATTTGGAAAATTTACAAAGTACGTCATGTTCAAAATATGATGAAAAACCTGATTTCTATAGGACAGTTAGACAGTGAAGGATATGACGTGTAATTTGGCAAAGGAAACTTTAAGGTTACCAAAGGTGCTATAGTAATCGCTCGAGGAAGCAAGTTAGGAAATCTTTATGTCAACAACAGTGACAAGAATATGGTGATCGTTGTTGATAGTTCGAGTCAAACTGATTTGTGGCACAATAGACTGGGACATATGAGTGAAAAAGGTATGCAAATTCTTCACTCTGAAGGAATGTTATAGGGACTAAAAGCAGTTGAACACAAGCTATGTGAAAGTTGTGTATTTGGGAAGCAGAAGCGTGTTAGTTTCTCAAAGACAGGAGCAACGCGAAAACAAACGAAGTTGGAGCTAGTTCACACAGATGTGTGGGGGCCTTCTGAAGTATCTTCTCTTGGTGGTTCCAGATATCATGTGACCTTCATTGATGACTCAAGCAGCAAGTTTTCTCAAACATAAATATGAAGTTTTCTCTGTGTTTCAAAACTTGGAAGGTTATGGTTGAGAATGAGACATGTTTGGAAGTTAAAAACTTGAGGTTAGACAATGGTGGTGAATATGTTGATGGAGAATTTAAAAAGTACTGTGCAAACAATGGAATTGTGCTAGTAAAGACCATTCCAGGGACACCACAGCAGAATGGTGTGGCTGAAAGAATGAACAGGACACTAAATGAACGTCTTAGAAGCATAAGATTACATGCAGGAATTGCCTAAGACATTATGGATAGAAGCAATCAACACGACAACTTATCTGATCAATAGAAGTCCGACCATATCTTTAGACTTGAAATTTCCTGAAGAAGTCTGGAGTGCTAAATAGGTAAACCTTTATCATCTAAAGTTTTTTCGTTGTGTCTTACATTCACATTGATACTACAGACAAGAGTAAGTTAGATGCCAAATCCAAGAAATGTTACTTTATTGGATATGGTGGTGCTGATATGGGGTATAAGTTTTGGGATGACTAAAATAGGAAGATACTCAAAAGTAGGAATGTGATTTTCAATGAGGAAGTTTTGTACAAACACAAAACAACAGATGATCTGATACAAATAACAGTAAAAAAGAGAAGACTCAATATATAAGTCTTCCTAGGATTGAGACTAGATCAACAGAAAGTGAAGAACAGAGTATAGTTTCTCCTAAAGAACAAGTACATGAGTCTGAGGAACCAGTTCCAGAACCTGAGGAACCAATTTTGGTACCTAATGGACCAGTTGTTGAGCCTGATGAAGCTCAGAGAATACCACCTATAGTAGTTAGGAGGTCTAGTAGGACTATCAGACCACCACCGAGGTATTCTTCTTCTTTAAATTATATATTATTGACTGACAGAGGTGAACCTGAATGCTATGATAAAGCGGTTCAACTGGAAGATTCTGTCAAGTGGGAGTTGGCCATGAAAGACAAAATGGATTCTCTTATGATGAATCATACATGGCAATTAACTGAGTTACCAAGAGGAAAGAAAACTTTGCAGAATAAATGGGTTTACAGAATGAAGCAAGAACCCAATGGTAGCAAAAGATACAAAGGAAGACTTGTAGTCAAAGGTTTTCAATAGAAAAAAGGTATTGACTTTAATGAGATATTTTCTCCTGTAGTTAAACTAACTACTATTAGGACCGTATTATCGATAGTGGCAGAAGAGAATCTGTTCCTGGAACAGATGGATGTAAAGACAGTATTACTTCATGGTGATTTGGAGGAAGAAGTTCACATGGTACGGCCACAGGGATTCGCAAACTTCAGAAAAGCCTGTATAGTCTCAAACAGGCTCCCAAACCTGTATAAGAAGTTTGATAGCTTTATAAGTAACAGTGGATTTCAGAGGTGTCAGACAGGTCATTGCTACTACATAAGATCTCAGGGTAACTCTTACATTATTTTATTGTATATGTTGATGACATGTTGATAGCAAGTGCAGACAAACAAGAAATTATGAAGATAAAAGTTGAGTTGTCTAAAGAATTTGATATGAAAGATTTGGGAGCTGCCAAATAAATCTTGGGAATGAAGATCGAGATAAAAGATGGTACGTTGACATTGTCACAAGAAGAATATGTGAAAAAGATGTTGAATCAATTTCACATGGAAAATGCAAAACATGTGAGTACTCCTTTAGCTTGTCATTTTAAATTATCTAAGAAGCACTCACCCACTACTAAGCAGGAAAGAGATCACATGGCTAGTGTGCCATATGCTTCAACTATAGGCAACCTGATATATGCCGTGGTTTGCACAAGACCAGACATTTCACATGTAGTAGGAGTTGTTAGCAGATACATGAACAATCTATGGAAGCACCACTGGGAAGCTTTAAAGTGGATTTTCGGATATCTAAGAGGAACAATTGATTATGCTTTGCATTTTAAGAATCAAATTAAACTGCAAGGCTATGTTAATGTAGATATGACAGGTGATACAGATGGCAGAAAAAGTATTACTGGGTATCTTTTTACTTTAGGTAATACTGCTATTAGTTGGATTTCTAGACTGCAAAAGATAGTAGCTCTTTCTACTACAGAAACTGAGTATGTTGCGATCATTGAGGCAAGTAAGGAAATGATATGACTTCAATCTTTTCTAGAAGAGCTTGGCTTGAAATTAGGAAAAGGGATATTGCATTGTGACAGTTAGAGTGCTATTCATTTAGCAAAGAATCAAGAGTTTCATTCGAGAACGAAACACATACAGGTGAAGTATCATTTTATTCGATCAGTTTTGGAAGACGAAGCGCTAATGTTTGAAAAGATTCCAGGAAGTTAGAATCCAACAGATATGTTAACCAAATACGTTCCTGTCAATAAATTGAAGTTGCGCAACTTCAGTTGGACTTCTTTATGAATAGAGAGAAGAGTCACTACCGTTGTAGGGGAGACATGATGATTGTTTGGTCTCCAAGTGAGAGATTGTTAAGAAAAAAATGAAGCCCAACCAAGGCCCATTTTCTTTGTTTTATGCTTAACTCTTAAGCAAGTTTCTCATTGGCCAACATGGAGGTGAGTAATGATGAAGAATGAATTCAGGGCCGTGAAAATTTTTCTTATAAAATGCAAATTAGTAGTGGTTTTTAAAACCAGCAATGTGTCGAGAGTTTCTTAAGCGAATTAAAATTATATATATATGTTGTCGAATTGATTTCTTTGCGTTGTCTCACAGTGAGCATTTTTTTTCTCTTTTGAGAGTTTTGTGAGTTTTGTAAGAGTGATTTGTGAGTAGTTCTTTTGAGAGAAAAGTGAGAGAAATCATTCTTGAGCATTGTAAACTCTTGTACTCTTCTCCTTGACTATTTTAGTGGAACCTGCATCGGTAGAAAAGAACTGAGCGTAGTCCAAACTGAGTGAACCAGTATAAACCGGGTGTTATCTCTCTTCTTTTAAACTTATTTATTATCGTTCTTGTTACTTGAAAGCTTAGGTTGGTTTATCTATTCTTTTAAACTATTGAGTTACGAATTGTTTATTCTGCATAATTTAGATTGATATATTATTATCCCTATCATTTAATTATGGTTTAGCTAGTATTAATACCTAAGTCTAATATAGAAGATAATTTTCTAGATGTTTATTCTTTTAGTCAAAGGAAAACAAGATACTAATTTAAACCAAACCGGATGGAAAACTATTAATTTAAACGAAGGAGGGGGGATTAATTAAATTTGACTACAAAAAAAAGGAAATACATAATTTAAATTTAACATAATTATCAAATATCTCCATTAAAAAAAAAATGAAAAAGGGTCGGGCAGAAAAGTATTCAAATAAATAAGGGTTGCCCACCAAAGTTGAAAAACACTGGGAGAGAGAAAAATTAGAAGAAATGCGTATTGATTCAACATCTTCCTTTAATCTTATGACACTCCCTCCTCCTCCTTCTTCTTCTTCTTCCACCTCCTCCTCTTCTTATTCTTCAGCTCTTTTAAACCTTCCATTTTCTCGCCGGAGAAAATGGCAGCGAGTGAAGGCCATTGCCGGCGGTGAAAAAGAGAAGATTCTGGTGATAATGGGCGCCACAGGTTGCGGCAAATCCGGGTTATCCGTTCAACTAGCCTCTCATTTTCAATCTGAAATCATCAACTGCGACAAAATGCAGGTTTATAAAGGTCTCGACATTACAACTAACAAGATTCCTCTCCACGAACGACATGACGTTCCACACCATTTACTGGGCGACGTGGATTCGCTTCACGAAGAATTCACTCCCTTCCATTTCAGACTCCGTGCCGACAATGTCGTTTCAGATATATGCTCTAGGAACAAACTACCTATTCTAGTAGGTGGGTCCAATTCCTTCATTCATGCAATGCTCGTGAACCATTTCAATCCAATGGACGACGTTTTTCTCACTCATAGTCATATTCCTAAATCCCTTATTTCATCCGATTTACGTTACCGTTGTTGTTTCCTTTGGTTAGACGTCTCGTTTCCGATTTTGTCAGAATATTTATCAATCCGAGTCGATGAAATGCTCCAACTCGGAATGTTTGAGGAATTAGCCGAGTTTTACCATCCCGATACGGCAGAAACGACGCCATATACTGGGATTAGAAAAGCAATAGGAGTGCCGGAGTTTGATAATTACTTCAAAAAATATCCGCCGGGTCAAAAAAATGGGATTAATAGAGAAGCGTTTGAAGAAGCGGTTGATGCTATAAAAAGGAACACGCACGTGCTAGCGGAGAGACAGATAGGGAAGATTTTGAAACTGAAAGGGGCGGGTTGGGATATTCACGTGTTGAATGCGACGGAGGCGTTTAGGGCGGTGGTCCAACCGGGAACCGGCCGGAACCGGAAACAGATTTGGGAGAAGCAGATTTTGAAACCGAGTTTGAGGATTGTAAAGCGCTTTTTGGAGTAGTTTGTTGTCTTTGTTCGTTCATTTGTAAGTTTATTATTATTATTATTATTATTATTATTATTATAATTTGTGCTTCCTCGCATTTAATTTTCCACCTGAAGAAAACCCGGCGGAACGAACGGAAGTTTGAGTTGGAGAACGACGATTGGGTTTTTCCGGCTGAGAATTGGTTTCTACTTAGCGAGTGGAGATTTCCCAAAATAATAATTTAAACACATACCCGACATTCAATATACCATTTTTTATTTTTTATTTTTTTGTGCTTTTAACATTATTCTTCTCATCTCTCTCTTAAATTCCTTTTATATATGGTGAGGAAATTAAATAAATAAAGTGGTTATGTTCACTTTCTACGTATTTTTATTTTAATAGCTTATGTAATCAATTTAATATAGCCTTCTCAATATTTTTGTATAAATCAAGTTTGGTTATTTATTTTATATTTTAAAGTTTTTAGTTATCACGATCATTTGTTTCATTTTTCAATTCTTGATCTAAGATGAACATATCTCTATGCATTCCACTTTCAATCATATAAAAAAAAAAAATTAAAATATTTTTAAAAATATAGTAAGAATTTTTTACGTGATAAATAATGATTGAACAATTTATTTACTTGCATAAAGATAGGTGTAACTTGAAATGCACCTAAATATTTTTTGTTTAAGATTTAACTACTAACTAATGTAGCTTCTTTATAAGTCCAACATTTAAATCCTCCCAAACTAAATTCCATTCCATCAATCTATATAATGTAATATTATCAAAATAATAATAATAAATATAAATCAAATACTACGTGGTTAACATGTGGTAAGTTTATAAAACCATATACGATGGTATCTTCCCTTTGAATACACAATAGAAAATGCCTATTTCGGGAAGGAGGAAAAAAAAAAAAAAAGAGAGAGAGAGTTAAACATTAAAGGAAAAAAAGAAGAAGAAAAAAAAAAGTCTAATTTTGCATCTGCCTAAGACCATTCAATTAACAACATCATACAAGAGTAAGCACATGGATAAGACAAGCTATAATGAATTTGAAACAATCAATTCTAATCGTGACAATTTCGGTCTTCCCAAAATGTATTATTACCTTTTAAATAAATTAAATGGGGACTATCGTAATAATCATACTAGTAGATAATTGCAATAGGTAACACTTTTAGAATTAATAATTAAGTATATATCAACATTTTAAAAGAATTGCAAATACAATAAATCTTTTTGTTAATTGATAGATTTTATCGTTGATAAACTCCAATTAGCGATATAACATATCACTGATAGACTTATGAGTATTAGATCTAAATTTTACTATATTTGTAAATTCTTTTGCATTGTGTTATATCTGTAAATACTTTACAAGAGTTGATTCTTTAAAAACTTGGAGTGGATGGTTTGACCCGAAGAAATTATGGTATGAAATTTCAATGGGATAGTATCAAGAGTCAAATAACACATTAGATGAAGATATAGACATGATTGAAAATGAAATTATAAGATGCATCGATGGAGGACGCATAAGAAAAATGAAATATTTTCTAATGGTTGGGTAAATGTCATATTAAATGGGGACCAAACTAAAATTGAAGACCAAAATTAGGCATAGGTTTCGAAATAGTTATATATCATTTTCATGTTTCCTGTAACTCCATCCTTCCTCCTTCTTTCTTCGTTTTAGGAAGCTACATGTCTATTCCAACAGCAATCTAATCGGTGATATAATTTATAAAATGGGATTCCAAATTCCAATCGTTTCCCTTTTCCAATAATAACCTCTCTCTAAATTCTTATATTTTACACATGTTTTTGATATGGACATTTCAGCTGCAAATTATTTAATTTGGCTCTTTAATATATACATCTACTTATATCCATTTCAAAATTTTAATTCTTTGATCAACACAAAATATGTATCGTACAACATAACATGAAAATCATCTAGAATTATTGAATTTTGGGACCCATGTGATCATATATTATTATTATTATTATTGTTGATCTAATTTGTTTGTCCACTTCCATTCAATTTGATTTTAAGTTCTTGAACTAACCCAATATCTAGATTTCAAGGTATTACAATTATATATATGCATTGTTTTTCTTTATAAGAAAGAATGTTAATGAATGTGTTTGTTAGAAAAACATGCGCATGTTTTCCAATTCCCAATAGAAACAATAGCCCATAGTTTTATTTTAAATCCAAACTTGTGTCACCTAGGGTTTAGAAGCTCAAGTGGCGGTGTGGATATTTGAATTTTTGTAATAGAATACAATTATATACATCTAAATTTCTGTATTTAAATGTGTTGGCTCCATGATTAATACTAAGTGTGACTTGAAAGATAAGGTTCAAAAGTTTAATCTTATTTTATGTAGTTCTTGAGAGATTGTCTTAGCTCTGTAGTATCTATGAACCTGAGGAAAGCCCACTTGTATATTATTGTCTAATGTTTAATTAGATAACTATATTTGGATTTTTAAAATCGTGTTTGTTTTTTCACAATTTTTTAATCATATTTTCAACTCATTTTCTAAGTAAACATTTAAATTTTTAGTTAATTTTCTAAGAATGAGAAACTTTTTTTAGTTTTAAAAACTTGACTTAGCTTTGAAAATTCTAAGAGGCCGTTTGTTTTTCTGGGAATGTAGATAATCGAAATTTTTAGAATTGTAGATGTGTAGGATTTCATATGTCTAGCATCCTTGTATGAATATTTTTGAAGATATCTAAGAATACTTGGATAATTGTATTTGTTTTATAGGAATTTCTACCCAAGAATCTTAAATTTATATAATGTTCCAAGAGTACCTTTACACTATTCAGTAATTTATAATTAATTTAACATAATTTGAACTTATATAACATATTTGTTTTGATTAATTTGAATTTTTTTAAAATTAGTATAGTTTTATTATTTTATTTGTTATTTTTATCAACAAAAATATATATATTAATTTAAGACATTTTACATATACAATATCAATTTAAATTTTGAATATCTTTGTAAAAAATAAACACAATTTCATTATAAGCATAGAAAATTAAATACATAGCTAATAGTATTTATTTTAATTGTAAACTGAAAATAAAGAAGAGCGTTATATATATATGTGTGTGAAAAAAAAAGGTTAACAAAGTAACAAGAAATGTCCTAAACATGAGAATCTAGAAAACTCATGTTTTAGAACCATGACATCTTATATTATGGCAAAACAAATGCAGTAATCTAGATGTCTATCCCATAAGAATTTTGGATTCCTATAAAACAAACTACCCTTAAGACTAATTTGTGAAATTATTATTTTTTAAAATAAATGATTATCAAGTGTGACCTAAGTTAGTAAAAGAGTAATTAATATACATATATATACAAAGGCACATGTATATGTACATAGAAAGCTTTTGTTTACGTATATTTTCTATTCCTTAACATAAACAAAGAAAAGCTTGAGTTTGTGTGAAGGTAAGTTGAACATATATAGACAAAAAAATATAGAAAGATGTTTGCATATAGGTGAGTAGAGTAAGGAAAAGTAAGAGGGTTCAGCAGATAAAAGGTGTTCGATGTAAACTTCATAAGGTTGGAAGGTGCAGAAATGAAACTGTGTTTTAAGGAGACAAAAGAAGCAGGTGGCAGAGGATATTAAATGGTAACCTATTTATGGATGTACATAGGATTAAAATATAAGGAGGAGGGGGGGAAAGAACAGTGATTGGCATATAGCATACGCATGTATGGTAAAAAGGGGGGGAAATGGGGAAGCGGCAGAACTTGGTGTTGGAGAATGTTGTTTGGAGCCATTGAAAACTGAGCCCTAAAAGGTACATAAATACATATAAATACTAAAAATAAGAGATTAAAAATTCAGACGTCAGAGACAAAGTCAGTGCTCAGTGCGCGTGCGGCTTCCTTCTTCTTCTTCTTCTGCATGCGCATGATCCTATAAATTTTAATTTTAATTTCAACCAAATACCAAATACCATCTTTTCTTTTCTTTTTTTTCTTTTTTTTTTTTTATTTTATTTTCTGCTTCACTGCCAGTTTGGTGGCCGGCAGCCGGCTGCTGCGGTTTCGGTTTCATCACTTCCCCCTCCTCTTCCTACTACCACTCTACTCACTCTACCACATTCCTAATCCTACTTATGTTTATCATTATTCCCTTTTTTTTTTTTAATTCCTATTACATCTCATTCTCTCTCTTTTATATTCTCTACTTGACCCTCCATTTTTTTTTTTTTTTTTAAAGTTTTAAATAATAATAATGGTCACCTATGTTTCATCATTCTCTCCTTATACAATCAACTTTTCACTCATATTTCCGCCATTTAATTTTTTTTTAAGTATTAGACTTATTAACCATACGATTTAGGGTACTATCTGACATAAAAATTTAAAATTATAGCTAATAAATCTATTAATTTTAAAAACATTTTCATTTGTAAATGATCTTATTATACAATAAGAACTTTACAGTTTAGAATTATATTTAACATTAAAAAAAATTAGTGAAAGTTTCGAGCTAGTATATTATTATTATTGTTGCAAAGAAGAGAGCCAACTTCGCATTTTGGAATTATGTTATAATATTATTATTGAAAAAAACGATTTTCCAAAAGACGAGAGTGGGCCGAGTTTGGAGACTCTATTATCCGGCCCACTTGCAGTTTGTAAACGAACGCAATTCTCATTAACGAGAAGACCATTCTGTAGGCCCAATCCACATGCAGTTAGTTTCTTGACACGAAAATTATACCATAAATAATTTTAAAATTGATTTTATATTTTATATTTTTACATAAAAAAACTTTACCGTCTTGACTTTTTCTTCTTCTCATGTTACAAAAGTTTTATCTTGTTAGCGCAACTAGACAAGTTTTATCTTGTTAATTTTAAAATGAAAATTTGAAAAATATCTCCAGACAGTTTCTATCTAAAAATGTCTAAATGTAAATTAAAATAAATAGTAATTATTTTAAAATAGGATAGATATAACCTTCCCGACAATCAACAAACTTACAATATTTAAATATAAAATCTAATCCAAAAATTCAAATCAACCGTAAATAAATAAAGGAACACTACAAGAAATTTGAGCTTTGATGTCGGTTGCAAAAAACTAAAAATAGATGTACAAGGTTTCTAAAAAAAGGGATCTTTAATGTCGGTTTAAAACCAACATTGTAACTACCCATTTAATTATTTTCCCTTTAGTAAAAAATCCACTTTCATTCTCTACCCTTATTCTCTCTTTTTTCTCACAAAATTTCTATCCCTCTCCTTTCTCACAAAATTTTCTCTCTCCAAAAACTCACTCACCACTGTTGTCATCCTTCATTGCCCGTTGTCAATCCGTCGCCGCCATTGTCTCCTCTCTCTGCCCGTTGTTAGTCCGATGTCATCATCATTATGAAGAACCGTTGATTGTCAGCAGCATCATTCGTTAGATCTTGTTCGTGTCGTTCGTGTAGATCTTGGTCGCAAATCATTAGTTTTCAGCACCTCCATTCGTGAAGATCTTCATTCATTAGATTACTTGACGTTTTTTCAATGTCAAGTAAAGGGTATACTTGATACTTATAAAAGCGTCGAGTATTCGAGTGTCAAGTATAGTGTGATAACTTGACTCCGAAAAAACGTAGACAAATGTTTCTTGATATAATTTTCGTGTCAAGAAAGATAATACACTTGACATTGATGGTATGTCAAGTTTATTGATTCATAACATTGATTACATATCATATATGATAACTCTTCGAATTTTTTTATGTGTCAAGTATATGTCTTTTTTTTTTCCAAATTAAATGCCCCAATCGATATTCTCATTTTCTGCCTTGTATTCCAACAATATAAGTACATCAACTAAATAAACATTATACATTCAGGATCTATCAACTCAATATATTCACTAAAATTCCATATGTTCAACTATGACCTTTCATATAAACACTCCTCACAAATTACAACAATATTTCTCTTTCACATGTACATGCACAAAATAAAATCTCAACTACTGCTTTTGTATGCAAAACTCAACTTTCAACAAACACAAAAGTGACAAATTATTTAATAAATAACCTCTCAACAAATTATATTATTTAATCTATACATTGAGCTTAGTCTAAAGATCGAGAACTAAGGGTCAGATAAGTCATGTTTAAGCAAGTCAACCTGCAAAATAGAATAAAGAGCATCAAATATCAAAAATATAAATAAGTTTGTTAAGATACAACAACGACGAAAAGTCACGCATAAGGAAAAATGTACATGATTGGCGTACTTTATGCAATGGAAAAATATCATACTCGAAACTTAAAAAATATCTACAACTTAAAGTTATGGACTTACTGAGATTTCATTCATTTTTCTCTTTTGACCATATCCAACCTCAGGAAGAATAATTACCTTTCGCTGCAAAATAAAGGAAGATGGGAGAGATTTGAGAACATATAATAAAGAAGAAGAAGATTATCAACAAATCAAGCATATGCTAAAATTTAAAATAGAAAAATGCAGATACCTTTTGTTAGGATTGGTATCCTAATTCTCCTGGAGTCTCGTTGTTTTGTAAAGATACACATTGTTCAATGAATAAAATAAGTGTTATTTAATTCTGGCATTTACTCATATCCAATAAATAAAGCTCCTTGGTTATCTTATGTGAACTTAAGCATGTATATGTGATATACAAGTGGATCATGCCTTAAGTGATAACCTAAATCGGTCTGTAGTATAAGAATTAAGGTGGGATACCTGATCCTGGTGACACTACGGATACGGCCCGCTTTGTAGAGGTTTGCAAGTGTTGTAAACTACTACAGATGGTAGATCCTGACCATTAATGTAGAGACATGGAGCGGGGGTGTCCTAAAGAAAGAGTTTGTATAAGACCTGGACCATGAGATGACTAGACTCTGTATATAACGCCGTTGATACTAGAGACTTGCATCTCACCTAAACGACCATAGGTGACACGACCTCAATCCTGAGTGTTTTGTGAACTCTTGCCTTTGAGGGCAGTCCTTTGATTAGTATGGGTGAGAGTGGTCAGATTGCCAACTCAACATGCCTAACTTTTTGAGGACATGTCTGATCTGGGAGCTGGGAACTCAATCCACAATATGGAATTCACTCATTTCCCGAAGCAGGGATAAGTAGAGAGATTGCTCCCTTAAGGGCTGATTCTGGGGCTTGAACATAGTGGCCACAACTTCTCTTTGGAAGAGAAGACTCAGTCATAGTAGGACTATGATTTATGTTCATTAGAAGGATCAGTGGTACTTAAGGAGACAGATGTAACTACAGGGACATAATGGTTATTGGCCCAGCTGTACTTACGAGCGATCTGTGAAGGGTTGTCGCACTGCTGATTGGTTAAGATGGACACATAATTACCTGTAGTGAGAAAAGTTCAGCTGTCGGTCTTTAGTGGAGTGCCTGGCAGTTAACGGATGGTGGATCCTGTGACTAAAGAGTTTAATCAGTTATTCACGTATCGTTGGAGCTTCGAATCTACAGGCCCATGAGGTCCTTTGATAGCTTGGATTCTATTAAGGATTAGTTCTTGATGTTGATTTGAAATGTTCAAATTGACAAGAGGTATTTTGATTATATGTGATATAATCGGTATGATGTATTAGATACATTTAGTGGAGGATTGATGTAAATGAGATTTACATTAAGTACCATGGAATAGAAAAAAAAATTATGGTTTATATATTTCATGAGATGAAATATTAAAACTATAGGTTATAAATATAGTATGATAAGTTGGTTATCATTTATATTTATAATAATATTAATTATTAGATAATTAATACTTTTTCTTTTAAATAACCAAATGTAGTGGGTAGTTATTGGATCATGGTAATTGTGAGTATAAAGGAAAGTGGTTTCCTAATTTGAAAGAAGAAGTTTTCACAAAAGTTTGAAAAGATTTTGAGTTTTCTCTCCAGCGAAAAGAAACTCACGAAAGTCGTCAAGTAAATACGGATTTACTAAACAACGGCTGGACGAGCTAAACGATTGTGCAGGTGCGAGCTAGATGATCGTGCAGTGTTTACTAAACAATTGCATAGCTTTACTATATGATCGCTGGCCCAGGTACACAATCGTGTAGAGTCTATAGGCGACAGACCGAGCTAAACGATAGAGCTAAACAATCGCATAGCTTTATCTAAACGATTGGGCATCGACTTATGCGATAGGTCTCCTACCTCTCCCACTTGCCGAATCGTGTATGCGATTGTTGTTTCATCCGTTCGTCTGCTTCACACCAAGTCTGAACAAAGCCCACCCTCTGGATTCTCACACCGAGAATACCAAGGTCGCTTTATTGGTGGTGTTAGACTCAACTCGACACCGTCGAAGTTTTCTAGGGGCCATTCGTGGTGCTATGGAGGCCGTTCGTGTCGCTGAGGACGAGCGTGGTGTTCGTTCACTGTTGTAGAGGAGTTCATGACCGAGGAGATCATTGAGGACGACTGAGAAGTGTTCGTGCTGTGTTCGTGCGGTGGTGCGGTCGTGTAGATCTAGCGTTCGTGGTTGCGGTTGTTCGATCAGAGTGTGCATCGGAGCGTTTGTTATTTGTTCTGTGCATTTGGTATTTGTTCATGTTGTAATTTCTCTGTATATTTGCATAACCGTTTATTTTAAAGTCGACTGTAAATATATTGTTGATTCATGATTGTAGTTTGGAATAGTCTCGTTCCGTCGCTCATGGAAATCATTGCTTTTGATTTACTTCAATTGGTATCAGAGCCAAGTTATCTGGTATTCCAAATTACCGATCTGAATTGGACGTTTTTTACAGTCGCGGTGGGTTTTTGCATTTGTAGTTAACCGTTTTCTATATTTGTGGATGAATGTGATGAAAGTTTCGGGTTTAAATTGCCTTTTTGTTAAAGCTTTCAGTATTACAAAGTATTAATTGTAAGGGCCCCTACATTTTTGGGTGAAATTAACTTTGCAATCGAGCCTGTAATTCGAAAAGTTCGAGTACGTCGAGTTGTTCGTGATGAAGCTTCGACGCATGGCGATGCAATTCTCAACGTAAAAGAAGATCAAGCGTTGATCGGATCGTGTAGCCTCAGGTAAACGATCGTTGGGATTCAACTAAGCAATCGTTTAGATATTTTTTCTAGATGATCGTCTAGTATTTTCTAATCGATCGTTTAGCTAATGCTAAGTGATGAGGTAGATCGTTTACCATATCATGTAGCGTTGGTTGCGCGATCGCATAGGCACTGGAGGTAGGTGATCGTAGTGGGAGCATGCGATGCTCGTCGTTTGGTAGAAGACGCGCGCTAGATGATCGTGTAGTTAGCAAGCTTCATCGTTTAATAACTACCTATGCGATTGTACGTATGCGATACGGAGACGCTAGCTAAGCGATCGCTTAGGCGATGGTGCTTCACGGCATCGTAGTCACTTAGACGATCGTGGAAGGTGGGCATCGTGCGGAGCGCGCTAAGCGATTGTGTACTTCAGGCTTCATCTTTTAGTAAAGGCACACGATCGTGTAGTAATAACTAAATGATCGTTTGGATTTTTCTAGATGATCGTATAGTAAATGCTAAACGATTGTTTAACTCTGGGAGCATTGGTAAGCGATAGAACAAAGGGTATGTTTTATCGTGTAGACGATCGCGGGGTGTTTGTTACACGATGGTTGGAGAAGCGATGCTTTGCCGAGCGGTTCAAGACCCGGTTTGCTTGTTTGAACTGAAGACTCCTTGTATTTGTAATAGTTAGCTTTTCTTTTGTGTTTTAAGGCAATTTTACCCAGTTCATCAAATTTTATTGCTTATACATGTGATATATGGTGCTTATATGTCAAAGTGTTTGTCATATAGTTAAAAACCCACCTTAGGTTGTGCAATTATTCATGCATCATGTATTATAAATGTTATAATCTTGCATGAAGAAATTACTTGAAAGCATGCACATGCATCATGAAATATAAGAGTTATATTTTGCAGGCCTGAGCATTATCACATCATCCTTTTATTATAAGTGTTATAGTCTAAGGGTGAATGGAATCATGTCTTGCTTGTTTCATTGCGGTTTTTGTATAAGCGTTATATAAAAGAAATAAAAATGAAAGGACAATGCATTGAGCATGACACTTAGGCCGTTTATAAGCGTTATGAATACCTTGCATGTGTTAGCCTCGCATTGTGGTGGTTGTTTCCATTTATAAGTGTTATAAAGGAAATTAGACCTAAAATCAATAATTCAGAGTTGCATGCGGACTTAGGGTGAACTCAAGCTTTTTAAAAGGGTTTTAAAATTGGATTGAGATAGACCTAAGTTCAAGTGGTACTAAAGAGTCTAGTAACCTAGATTAATTTTCTAAAATCGGTTTAATAGGATTAAATTGATCAAAATAAAAGATTAAATTTGTTGTAAACCTATCTATAAGGGACCTTTTGTCTAAGGTGGATTCTAGCTAGGTTGGGGTTCTTAAGTTGATGGAAATGTAACACCCTACCTGGGAACCTATCTGGAAAGGTGAATTAGATATATTTTCAACAAGCATGCGACGTTTTGGTCAAAGACTTCGTTAAAGAGTTTAATGGATGATGATCAAAAGTTATTCAACTATCTAAGATAAAAGTTACTCTTGGGAAAACCTAAAATTCACTTAATTAAAATCCTTAGCCGTGTTTTTTCTAAGTAAACTAAACCCTAGGTTATAAAATACTCAGTGGGAGGAGGAGGTGTATCAGATATGTCTATGATTCCACTCACGTTTCTTCCTATATGTTTACACTGTGAGATTCATGCTTGGCCTCGAGATGCCCTATGATACATCCTCTTTCAGATGGTGTTTACATGAGTCAATATCAAGGTGAACGAAGAGAGTGTTTATAGTAAGTGGGTGAAGGGTGTGTGACAACACGTCCTATGGTCTCTGTCATTGGTTCACACCGTGAGATCATTTTGTACGCCCTCGAGTCACCTTCGATGCGGCCCTCTTTGGATGGGTTTTGTGCGGTTGGTCAATATCAAGGTGAACTCCAGAAATTGATAGGGTCACTTTAGGTTTCGCACCAATCATATTTTTTTCCCTTCAGATTGGCCTTTTGGGACAGACCTTTAAGGCTTAAAAGGGCAAGTGTCTTATGGAAGATTGTTAAGTAAGTTAATGATCTCTTGGCCAAATCAATGATGGCTAGTCGTTATAGGAATAAGAGCTGTTCTGGTATTAATGACTAGTTGAGAACTTCTCATTTTAGAGGAGGGATAACTGACCTCCCTTCGGCGGCTTTTGTCCTAAACCTTTGAAGCGTCATTGCGAAACTAGATGTCACATGGGGTTCATCTTATTTTTGCTAAAACCTTATTGGATGTTGTTTTGTTTTACAACGGGTATTTGCTTAAAACCTAACGTAGGTCAGTGTGTTTTTCTTTTCAGCAACTCGTTAGTATTTTTGTTTAAAGCTTTTAAAAATGACCGATTTTTTACAGTGGAAAGAATCGTGTGAAACAAATGTCTGGCAAATTACCTCCATTCCACTACTCTCCAAAAGAGAAGATACGACAGTAAATATGATTTATTGGTCTTGGAGACATGTCTGGTAGAGAATGATGATTCTGCTTGGATCCTTGGTTCAGGTGCTACCAATCATGTCAGTTCCTCTTACCAAGGATTTAGTTCTTGGAAAACATTGCCACAGGGAGAGATGAATCTTCGAGTCGGTAATGGTGAGGTTGTTTCAGTTGTTGCTGTAGGTAGTCTGAAGTTATTTATTGACAAGAAACGTTATCTGTTACTGGATAATGTTTTTTTAGTTTCTCATATTAAGAGGAACTTAATCTCAGTTTCTTATCTCATTGAACAAGGCTATACCGTCTTTTTTTCTGAGAATAAAGTGTTTATTTTCAAGAATGGAATGGAGATTGGTTATGGTTCAATGGAAAAAAACTTATATGTACTAAGGCCGTTAGTCATAAAAGCCTTGTTTAACACTGAAATGTTTAGTACGACAACAACAGCTAAAAGACCAAAGGTTTCTCCAAAAGAAAACACCCATCTTTGACATTTAAGGTTAGGTCACATTAACCTCAATAGGATTGAGAAGTTGGTGAAAAGTGGACTTCTAAAGAGTTTAGAAGAAAACTCCTTGCCGGTATGTGAATCATACCCTGAAGGAAAAATGACCAAACGACCTTTTACTCGAAAAGGTTATAGAGCCAAGGAAGCTTGGAGCTTGTACATTCAGACCTCTGTGGTCCGATGAATGTTAGAGCTCGAGGTGGGTATGAATATTTCATCTCTTTCATAGATGATTAGTCAAGGTTTGGGTATCTCTTCCTAATGCAACGTAAGTCTGAAGCTTTTGACAAGTTCAAGAAGTATAAGGTTGAAGTTGAAAACTTGTTAGGTAAAAAGATAAAAGCACTACGATCTGATCCTGGTGGAGAGTATATGGATCTCTAATTCCAGAACTATATGATAGAACATGGGATTGCGTCCCAACTCTCGGCCCCTGGTACACCTCAGCAGAATGGTGTATCAGAAAGGAGAAACAGGACCTTGTTGGACATGGTTCGGTCTATGATGAGTTATGCTCATCTTCCAGACTCATTTTGGGGTTATACAGTACAGACTGCATGTTATATCTTGAACAACGTTGCCTTGAAAAGTTATTTTGAAACACCTATTGAGTTATGAAGAGGCCGTAAAGGTAGTTTACGCCACTTTAGGATTTGGGGCTATTTGGCATATATGCTAGCAACTAACCCAAAGAAGTTGGAACCGCGTTCGAAGGTTTGCCTCTTTGTGGGCTACCCCAAGGAAATGAGAAGAGGATACTTTTATGATCCAAGTGAGAATAAAGTGTTTGTTTCCACTAATGCTATCTTCTTGGAAGAAGATCACATGTGTAACACCCCAAATTTTGTTAGTAATGTAATTTCAGTAATTTATATTAATTAAGGACATTTTTGGAATTTTTGGAAGTTCAATTTTGATTATTGAGATTTAATGATTTAACACCCTCCCTTAAACTAAAACTATGCAATTTAGTATTTAGTTTAAAGTAGTAGAGGAAACCACCTCAAGTAAGCTTCGAAGCTTCACAAATGTTGCTAATTTGAGAGGCTTGGTTAAAATATCTGCCACTTGATCTCCACTTTTATAGTAGCTTAGATTGATAATTCCATTATCTGTAAGATCCCTCAAGTAATGGTATCTTACATCAATGTGTTTGCTTCGTCCATGCAAGACAGGATTCCTTGAGAGCTTAATTGTTGATGTGTTAACACAATGAATGATAGATGCTTCTTTTTACTTATAATGCAAATTCTCAAAAATTTTCCTCAACCAAATGGCTTGACATGCACATGATGTTGCTGCTACAAGTTCAACTTCAGTGGTAGATAATGTGACAATTGGCTGTTTCTTGGAAGACCATGAGATAGCTCTTGAACCAGGCATGAAAACATACCATGAAGTACTCTTTCTATCATTTAAATCTCCTGCATAATCACTATCGCTAAAACCAACAAGGTTTAGTTTTTCTCTTTTTTGATAAAGTATGCCAAGACTAAGAGTCCCTTTTAAGTAACGTATGATTCTTTTGATAGCAAGGAGATGAAGCTTAGTTGGAGATTCCATAAACCTGCTAATTAAACTTACAACATACATAATATCAGACCTTGTAGCTGTTAAGTACATCAAGCTTCCAACCATTTGCTTATAGAGTGTACTGTTGACCTTCTTTCCTTCATGGTCCTTTGTGAGCTTCAACTTGGGTTCAACTGAAGTTGTGGCTGAGTTGCAATCCTCCATTTGAAACCTGTCCAAGATCTCCAGTGCATATTTCTTCTGATTGATGAAAATTTCCGCTACTGATTGTATTATCTCAATGCCGAGAAAATAATGCATCATCCCTAGATCTGTCATTTCAAACTCTGCCATCATGGACTGCTTGAATTCTTCAAACATAATTGAGTCATTTCCTATGTAAATCAAATCATCTACATACAAACATACTATCAAAATCTTGTTTGGATGTTGGAATTTAATAAAGAGAGTATGTTCATATGGACATTTTTCAGATCCAACTTTAATAAAGTAGGCCTCAATTCGATAGTACCAAGCCCTAGGAGCTTGCTTCAATCCATACAAAGCCTTCTTTAAGCAATATACCTTTCTTACATTACTCTGTTGAACATATCCAGGGGGTTGATCTATGTAAACTTCTTCATTCAAGTTCCCATGCAGAAAGGCTGATTTCACGTCCATTTGAAGAATTTTCCAATTGATTTGTGCTGCCAATGCTAACACCATTCGAATCGTATCATGTCTTGCAACCGGAGCAAAAACTTCATTGTACTCAATGCCAATTTGTTGCTTGTACCCCTTTGTAATAAGACGTGCCTTGTATTTGTCTACTTGGCCATCTTTATTCCGCTTCGTCTTGTAAATCCATTTAACACCAATAGATTTTTTCCCTCTAGGAAGTTCTGATAGCTCCCAAGTGTTGTTTTTCTCAATCGACTTAATCTCTTCATCCATGGCCTGCTTCCATTTTATATCTTTGACAGCTTTCAAAAATTAATGGATCACATTCTGATAAAAAAGCATAATGGACAAATGCCTCATAAGAAAGATCACCACAAACCTCATAATCTTCCATCCATGTTGGTCTCCTTCTAACTCGTTATGATCTTGAAGAACTTGCACATCCTGTTTGAGACTCAGTAGCCTCAAGCTCAACTGATTGTTATACTGGATTTTCAAGATGAGGTGTCAAAGATTCATCATTGTCTTCAAAATTCACAGGTACTGTTTGTTTCTCTAGAGTATCTTTTGTCCAATTCCAAGTGTTTAGTTCATCAAATATAACATCTTGGCTAATTAAAATTTTACCTATGATTAGATTGAACAGTTTGTAAGCCTTTGATTGCTCACTAATGCCAAGAAAGACACATTTTTTACCTTTTTCATCTAGCTTCCTTCTCTTCTCGTCAGGAATGTGTGCATATGCAATGCATCCGAACATTTTAAAGTGATCAACTGATGGTTTACGCCCATCCCAAGCTTCTTGAGGAGTCATGTTTTTCACCGAAAAATTCGGACTTCGATTCAAAACATGAACACCCCAATTTATTGCTTTTGGCCAGAATTTCTTTAAAACTCTCCCATTTGCAATCATACTTCGAACCATGTTGAGGATAGTATGGTTTTTTCTTTCAGCAACACCATTTTGTTGAGGTGTGTAGGCTACTGTCAACTGGTGCTGAATTCCATGTTGAGCACAAAAATTTACAAATTCTTGTGACATGTATTCTCCTCCATGATCCGTTCGAAGGGTTTTGATTTTTCTCACAATTTCATTTTCATCAACTGCTTTAAAGCTCTTGAAAATTGAGAATGCTTCAGACTTTTCCTGTAAGAAATAAACCCAAGTTTTTCTGGAAAAATCGTCAATGAAAGAAATAAAATATTTTTTCTTCCCATTTGATACTGGGTTTAATAGGCCACATATATCTGAATGAATCAACTCTAGGGATTTACGTGCTCTCCATGCTTTTCCTTTTGGAAAGCTCTCACGATGTTGTTTGCCAACAACACAATCTTCACATACGTTTGTGGGAGAAAAAATTTGGGGAAGGACAACCACCATTTTCTTTTGAGAAAGTACTTTCAAACCTTTAAAATTCAAGTTGGCATATCGCAAATGCCAAAAGCATATGGGGTCTTGATCTACATTAATCTTGAAACATAACTCCAAACCTTCTAGTTTGAGTGGGAACAACCTGTTCGAGGCCATTTCAACACAAGCCATCAATCCTCTTCTTGGATCATATATCTCACAGGCGCCTTCTTTGATAGTTGTGACATAACCCTTCTCTTTTAGCTGTCCAACACTCAGTAAATTGCTTCTCAAATTAGGAATATAAAACACATTTTATATGGTTTCAACATTGCATTTTTTTGGTCTTAATTTGAATATTTCCTTTACCCAAAACATTTACTTTAGAATTATCACCAAATGTCACAGTAGAATGATAACTTTCATCCAAATGAGAAAAGAGAGACTTGTTACCACACATATGACTGTTACAACCAGTGTCTATATACCATATGTTAGTTCTAAGCTCCTCGTTGTGGTGGCATGTCATCAATAGAGTTTCTTGCTCCTTATCCTCTATAAAATTGGATTGCTCTCTTTTTTCATGGTTGAAGTTGGTTGTGCATTCAGACTTGTAATGACCAAACTTATGGCAACGATAACATTGAATGTTGGACTTATCAAGTCTCGAGTTGTTGTTGGATGTTTGCTTGTGTGGATCATGTCCACCACCTCGTCTTCTTCCTTGCCACCTTCCATGACCTCAACCACGTCATCTATTTGATCCTCTCCTTGCAGAGTTTTCACCATGAGTTGAAGTTTTCAGAGTTTATTCTTCGGTTGGACCTGTATTTGACGTCATTCTCTACTCATGCACAAATAAAGAACTTTGTAATTCATCAATTGATAATATACTAATATCTTTTGATTCCTCAATTGAACAGACCACATATGCAAATTTAGAATCCATCAACCGAAGAATCTTCTTAACCACAACTACATCTTCAATCTTCTCTCCATGGATACGCATCTTGTTTGCTATAGCCAAGGTCCGTGAGAAATACCCATCCACGAACTCACCTTGCTTCATTTTAAGAATCTCGAATTCTTTACGAAGAGCTTGGAGCTGCTGTCTTTTCACCCTCGTTGTGCCTTGATACATTTTCTTCATTGAGTCTCAATATCCTTTTGCAAAATGGTCTTCAAGATGGCACGATCAATGTCTTGGAATAAATAATTCTTTGCCTTGAGATCCTTCAATTTTCGTTCCTCTAGCTTCTTTTGGTCAGCTTTTGACAAGACAACTCTAGCAGCTGGTTCATTCATTCCTGCTTCAATAATGGTCCAGTACTCTTTGGACCGTAAGAAATTCTCCATTAACATGCTCCAATGATCATAATGACCATCAAAATGGGAAATTGTTGGTTACACATAGTTGTCTGAGGCCATTGTTTATGCTTGCTAGCTATTGTAGAAGATAAAGGAATGAGAGTTGGTTTAATGGCTAAGAAAAAAGATGTCACAACTGGGCTCTGATACCACGGATAGAAAAGAATGGAGAGAACTAGTAAAAGAGAGAGGAAGTGATATAAAACTCTAGTACTTAAATTTCATTTCAATTAGGTCTTATATAGGCTCAAAGTACATCATAAATAACAAACTAACCACCCAAAACAAATAACACAAGACTAGCACAAAGAATAGCAACAAGAAACTAAATATAATTAATTCTATTTTTAACATCCCCTCCCTGAAAAACCACCTAAATTCGTGTAAAATTTCTTGTAATCCTGCTTCAAGCAAGGAAGAAAGTGAAGAAGAAACTATTTCTAGTTTTTTTTTACTCTGTTTTCTTAATAAACAAGAAAGCTACCCTAGCTACTGCCATGGATTGAAGAATGGAAATCACGAATAAAACTAGACTGCAAACACTACTACAGAAATTGGATTACTTGACATTTTTCCAATGTCAAGTAAAGGGTATACTTAACACTTATAAAAGCGTCGAGTATTTGAGTGTCAAGTACAGTGTGATAATTTGACTCCGAAAAAAGTTAAGACAAATATTTCTTGATACAATTTTCAAGTTAAGAAAGATAATACATTGATATTGGTGGTATGTCAAGTTTATTGATTCTTGACATTGATTACGTATCATATATGATAACTTTTTGATCTTTTTTATGTGTCAAGTGTATGTCTTTTTTTTTTTTTTTTCAAATTAAATGCCCCAATCAATATTCTCATTTTCTTCCTTGTATTCCAACAATACAACTATATCAACTAAATAAACATTATATATTCAAGATCTATCAACTCAATATATTCACTAAAAATCCATATGTTCAACTATGATCTTTCATACAAACACTCCTCACAAATTACAACAATATTTGTCTTTCACATGTACATGCACAAAATAAAATCTCAACTATTGTTTTTATATACAAAACTCAACTTTCAACAAACACAAAAGTGACAAATTGTTTAATAAATAATCTCTCAACGAAATACATTATTTAATCTATACATTGAGCTTTGAAGTCTAAAGATCGAGAACTAAGGGTCAGACAAGTCATGTTTAAGCAAGTCAACTTGCAAAATAAAATAAAGGGTGATAACATCAAATTTCAAAATATATAAATAAGTCTTAAGATACAACAAGTCACGATAAGGAAAAATGTACATGATTGGCTTACTTTATGCAATGAAAAAATATCATACTCGAAACTTAAAAAATATCTACCACTTAAAGTTATGGACTTACTGGAATTTCATTCATTTTTCTCTTTTGACCATATCCAGCCTCAGGAGGAATAATTACCTTTCGCTGCAAAACAAAGGAAGATGAGAGATTTGAGAATATATAATAAAGAGGAAGAAGATTATCAACAAATCAAGCATATGTTAAAATTTAAAATAGAAGAATGCAGATAACTTTCCCCCAACTTTCACAACTTTCACAAAAAATAGAGAATATTGGAAGCCCAATCTTATCTACAAACAATAAAAAATTTCTTCAAAATTTCATTCACTAAAATAACCAATAACTCCAAATAGTGTGGCTTGATTCGAATGCCACTTCAAAACTACAACAAAGTACTCCAACCTACGAAAAGTTCAATAATAATGGTTACAAAACACAAATTCCAGCAACTATGTAACAATTCCAAAAGAGTTTCAAGGCCTTAATACCTATTAAAAAGTCCAAACATCATTAATTTTGCTGGATAGTGGCTCCTATCCCTTGAAATCTTTGAACTGGACATCAAAAATTGAAAATAACTCAATTATTTGACCAATACTTCAATGGGTAACAAAGAACTATTAATACTAACCTCCAAACTTACCAAAACCTTGCCAAGATCGGTCTTAAACCTATTGGATAGCAACTCAACTCCTTCCAACACTTCAAAATCAATCTCGTCATCAAACATTAAAACAAGCAAATCATTACAGAAGATGCTACATTAAAACCCAAATCACAAATTCATTCCAATACATCCAAAACACTTACCCGAAGTGTTTGCTTAAATCGACATTTCACTTGAGCCTCAACCAACTTTCCTGAAACGAAAAACAAAAGAGGAACAAGAACACTCATACACCGATTTATTTGTCCAGTCTGAATGTACATCAAACCAAAGTTTAATAACAAGGGTTTAAACCATTACCCTTAATCCAAAAGGGCCCAAGTTACTAAAACTTATCAAAATTTGCCAAAGTCAAATCCTTGCAACCCCACATAACACGCTTCCAATCTTCAAATTCCGCTACAACCTGAATTTATGGCCCAAACATAATGGGGTTTTATCAAAACTAACCCAAAATCAAGTGATTCATAAAAGTAGGATTGAATTTCAATGGAGATTATTAATTATAATAAATGCCTAACCAGTGGTCCAAATAAATGGTGATTTTTATACAAAATATTATTTTCTTAATTAATAAAAAAAAGGTAAATCAAAGGCTTGCAAGAGAGATGAGATTTTCTCACATCTAAGAGCTTTGTTGCGATGTATATTAACTTCTTTTATTCCAACAAAAATATCCATAAGAATGCCATAAAAGTATAACAATCGAAAAACTTTAATCATAAAAGTAAGGCGTAAGTATGGCCCAACAAAATCGAAAGTTGAAGCGACTGAGGTCGGGGGGTGAGTGGTGGACTGCTGGTTGCTAGTGAAAGCGACAGAAGTGGTTGGGGGCATTCGGCTACAGATATGGGCAGGGTTGAAGACTTGTGAACGACGTGCACGACTGGGCTGAAGCGGGTTAGCAGACGGAGGCGAAAGGAGAATGGAGGCACAACTGAGCAGACGGAGGCGAGGGAGAGGCGCTCGGGCGTTGTGGCACGAACAAAGGCGAGGGGAGAATGGAGAACGGCTAGGGCGCTCGGGTGCACGGAAGAAGAAAAAAAATTGGGGGGAAGGGGAGGGTCGCGTGAGAGTGAGACGGTGAATGAAGAGAGAAAGAGTTTTTAATTTTTTTTAAAAAAAGAAAAATATTATTTTAATAAAAGAAATAACATAAAATAATACTTTATTTTATTTTATTTTATTTTATCCTTTTCTTTCAATACACAAATATATATATATAGTTAAAATCTTTTCCTCTTCCTCTTCAAAACCCAAATTTCAAAATAAAATAATTCTCCCAATGTAACTTCAATTTTCTTTTTTTGACATTAACTTAAAAATCAAATTAATTCGGCATAAACCCCAATTTTTTCTTTAAACGAACTAAATTTCAAAATTAACAAAAATGTCCTCAATTATTACAAAAATACTGAATTTAATTTACGGACGCACCGGATGTTACAGTAGAGGAGGGAGAGAGAGAGTTATCGTGAGGGGGATTGTGGCGTGAGAGGGAGAAGAAGACGGATTTTCTTAATTGATAATTATTTTTTTACTTATTTAAAATAATAAATTAATTATTTTTTTATATTTTATTTGATAATTTTGGTAGGAAGGAAACCAAATTTGTGAGGGAAATGAAAATAGAGAGGGAGAGAACAAAAAAATAAAAATTAAAAAATATATTACTTTTTATATTTTACTTGACATGAAAAATATGTCAAGTAAAAGTTTCTTATATTTGACACGAAAAACGTGTTAAGCAAGATCTTTTATTATTTGACAAATGGTTCGCATGAAAATATCTGAGATATTCAGTCAAATTCCACTTTTTTAACTCTTTTACTTGACATTTTCTTTCTTAAAAAGTTATTAAAGAAACATGGAATAATTAAAAATTACAACTGTGAAATAATATAAATTTTGTAGTGTTTAATATGTATGACGTTGAAGGAACAGTTGTCTACTCACCGTTCTGATAGCGTGAATATGAAAGCAATTAGTGAGCTTGCGAGGGAACATGAGATGAAGTTGTTTAGTTAGGTGAAGTCTAAGGACGACTATTTGAATGTTGAAAACAGAAAGATGAATAGGAAAGAAAATCACCATGGAAGCTCAACAGTCAAGTAGCAGTGCCTAATCCGCAATATCATTAGCCAGTAGAGCCTAATTTACTTTTGCGGCAACATATTCAGTCGACGTCACAGCTGATACAGACAAAATCTGAATGTTGGACAGGCGCATCAACAATCTGGGATGCAAAATCAAAGCCATGTTAGTCCATAGAATACATTAAATTCACAATGCGTACCACAGGATTTTCAGAGACGAGATTTTGTAATTCATCTGTCCAGAAATGTTCACACAACATCCAAGATTGGCGAACTTGCAGCCAAATGAGAATTTAACAACTCAAGTTAAAAAGGAAGTGAATGGTGAAGGTTTTAAGGCCTCAAAATCCTCACATCAACACCATACTACGATTGAGCAGTATAAGCAACAACAGTCTATGAGAGCTTCCACAAGTAAGTTTAAGGTTTTGAAGAGTTCCTATTTTTCAGTCAACACTATAATATTAAGCTAAATATAGATTGAGGATCCAGGAGGATTTTGTTTTAGCAATCTGTTTCTTCCATTTGCCGAGTTCATCATTCTATTTAATCGCATTGTATTTTAGCTTTTTGTTTGTTAGAGTTAAGCTTGTATTCAAAAAACATATACATTTTGTTTTTCTGTTTCACTTTTCAAATGGGCTTTTAAAATCTTAGCAACATTTGAAAAACAAAATACATTCTTTCTTGCAACTTGATATGGGATTTTTTTGTTTGTTTTTATATAAAGTGCTTGATTTTGAAAAATGTTTTTGAACTTTCTCTTGTTGTCTGCAAACCCAGTATAGTTTATTTGGAGAACAAAAAGAGTCAAAATCAGGTAAACAATCCTTGTTTATGTCTATTCATTCTTATCTTTAATTACCTTTGGCTACAAACTGGAATATTATCTGTTGATGTATCTATGTGCCAAGGAGAAAAGTACTTTCCTAAATTCCTCTCAAGTAAATCTCACCTTGATTTATACAATCCTTCATAATTTTGATGGTCAATGAGGTGAAATGCTGCCAGTTATGATTTTGATATTTTAGTATATCATCCTTCAGATTTCTTTTGAAAAGCTTATTTTTAGTGTCTATTAATATGTACATCCTCCTGGCTTTGAAGGTTCTCTTGTTTTGGTTGGTGGTGATCCTGGTGTTGGCAAGAACATTGTTGTTGCAGCTATGAAGACATGTAGACCTCAATTTTGATTTGTAGTTATTTCAAGTTATATTTTATTATGATCTTATTTACATTTCCAAATTTTTTGGTCATGGTGTCAAATCACACATTTGATTCGAAGATTGCTGCCCTTTTAGCTGAAGGGCGTGGCCAAGGTGAATTACATCGGTTGTTT
Source organism: Benincasa hispida (assembly GCF_027475165.1). Taxonomy (NCBI): domain Eukaryota; kingdom Viridiplantae; phylum Streptophyta; class Magnoliopsida; order Cucurbitales; family Cucurbitaceae; genus Benincasa; species Benincasa hispida. The sequence goes on along the minus strand of NC_143484.1, from coordinate 49,857,821 downwards.
ATGTCTCTGGCGAAGAGGTTATCCTCCTAACAGTCTAATATGGTTAATTTCCATTGTTCTTTTTAAAGATTCTCCTAACATTTCTAGGCGTCTAGGGCTCTTGGTGATTTTCCGAAGGATTGTGATCAATAAAATTTACAACATGCAATAATCAAGAAGAATTTAGGAATCAGAATTAACTTATCCTTGAAGCCAATAATTCTTCACGATCTTCTCTCTACGAATGATCACAAACGAAAAACTAAAATGACCACCATCACAAGATTTTTCTCTGTATTCTCCTTAAGAGTTGAGAATTCATAGGAGTCATGAACTCTAATGTTCAGTTCAAAGATTTTTCATTCTTGTGTTCAACACACTATCCAAAAAAAACCAACCCAATTTCTTTTTCTTCCCACGAAAGAATGAGAGATATGTATAACTCCCTACCATTTTTATTTTAAAATTAAGATATTTTTAACTTAATAATAACATAATGTAATTATATGATAACCAATTTATCATATAATATACATTATATTGAATGTCATATCTAATATAATATTTGTAATCTATGGTTTATATTATATCATAATATAATATAACCTATAGTTTGAAAATCTCTTAATAATTTATAATATTTAATATAAATCAAATTTATATTCAATTTAATTATATGATTCTAATCCATATAACTAATATTTGAATCATATTCAAATATTTACTTCCTCTCAAAATAAACTTTATATTATAATGTATCAAATACATTATATTAATTATATTACATATAATTAATTTAAATTAATTATATTGTATATAATTTTCTCTCAATTAATTTGAACAATTCAAATTAATCCAAATTAATTCTCAATAATCCCAGTTGAGCTATAGAGGTGACCCTATGAACTTGTAGATTGAAGCTCTAATGGTATTTGGATAATTAATTAAACTTCTTTAATTAAATTACCCAACTTCTATTAACTATCGGTCACATCATTAAATACCGACAGTTGCACTCTTTGCATTATAGATATATTTCTATGTCCATTGGATATAACCAGTCAACAGTACGATAACCATTCGCAAATTGCTCGTAAGTACAGAAGAGTCAGAATTACCGTTTTGCCTCCATAGTTACATAAAACTTCTTAAGTGCCATTGATCCCTATAATGAACAATAAGTCATAATTCAACTATGACCAAAACCCCTCTCGAGCCAAGAGAGAGTGTGGCGCTATATTGTTCAAACCCCGGAATCAGCCCTTAAGGGGACAATTTATCTACTTACTCCGACATTAGGGAATGAATGAATTTTGTCTTGTGTAGCTGTGTTCCTAGCTCCCCAATAAGATGAATCCCTAAAATGGTAGACTTATTGAGTCGGCGATCTAGCCATTCTCACCCATACAAATCAAAGGACTTCCTTTATAGGTAGGAGTTCACAACTCACTCAGGATTCAGGTCATGTCACCTATGATCATCCTGGTAAAATGTAAGTCTCTATTATTAACGACATTATATAATGAGGCTATTCATTTCGTGGTTCAGCCTTATACAAACCCTTTGTATAGAACACCCTTGCTCACATATTTCTACATGAATGATCAGGATCAGATCATTTGTAGCACTTTACAACAATTATAATATCTATAAAGTGGGCCATATTCACAGTGTCACCAAGATAAGATATCCAACCTTATCCATCTACTACAGACCATATAGATTATCACTTAAACATGGTCCACCTGTATGTCTTTACATACATGTTTAAGCTACAGAAGATAACTTCGGATGTTAGTTTATTGGTTTTGTGGATTAATGCTATCAAATGTCGAATAAAAAATCCTTTGGATTTTATTAAATAAATAAATCGTTTGTACATTACAATTACAAACTACAGAACCTATAAGATTTAGGGCATGATCTACAACAATCTCCCATTTATCCTAAAGCTAGTAGGGTGTACATCATAAAATTCATACTAATATAAAAGTACACAAAACAAGAAACTAGGGCATAATACGCGTCTAGTATAAAATCTCCCACTTTTCCTAGACTAGATGTGGCATGTCCCGTAGACTCATACTCTGTAAGTGACCCTCAAACACCTTAGTCGTGAGGGACTTTGTAAGTGGATCAGTAACCTTGTGTGCCGCAACTATCTGCATGATGCTTACGTCCCCTCCATGCACAATCTCTTGAATGAGATGATACTTCTGCTCTATGTGCTTCTTACGTTTGTGACTCTTAGACTCTCAGGAATTAGCCACAACACCACTATTATCACAATGAAGGGTGATAGGCTTAGACATCTATGGAACCACTTCTAGATCAATCAGGAATTTTCTGAGCTACACAACTTCCTTAGTAGCTTCACAAGCTGCTACATACTCAACCTCCATAGTGGAGTTAGCAATGCACCCTTGCTTAGTGCTCCTCCAGACTACTGTCCCTCAATTAAGAGTTAACATTGATCTTGATGTGGATTTCCTAGATTTGTTATCAATCTGAAAATCAGAGTCTATATATCCTATAAGGATTAAATCCTTAGAACCATACACGAGCATTTAGTTCCTTGTTCTCCGAAGATACTTGAGGATGTTCTTAACGACGATCCAATGATCAAATCCTGTATTAGACTAATATCTATTGACTATCCCCATTGCATAGCAAATGTCAGATCTAGTACATAATATTGCATACATCAAGCTACCAACAAATCGATGCATAAAGGATTCGTTTCATTTCCTCAACCTCTTGAGGTGTCTTAGGACACTGCTACTTAGACAAAATAACTCCATGTCTGAAAGGGAACAAGTCTCTCTTAGAGTTCTGTATCGAAAACTTGACAAACATCTTGTCATGTACGATACCTGAGACAGGACTAACGTTTTGTTCTTTCGATCTCTAAGAATCTGAATGCCCATAACAAACTGTGTTTCTCCCAAATATTTCATTCGAAATTGGGTCGCTAGCCAATTTTTAATTTCGGTTAGTAAACCTACATCATTCCTAATGAGTAGGATATCATCTACATACAACACAAGAAAAGCTACTGAACTGTTGATGATTCTCTTGTAAACACAAGGTTCATCATCATACTGATCAAAGCCATAAGGTTTGATTGTAGTATCAAATCTTATATTCCAAGATCGAGAAGCTTGTTTAAATCTATAAATAGATCGATTAAGCCTGAAAAATTTTTGCTCTTGACCTTGAGTTTTGAATCACTCACTCAGGCTGCTCCATATATATAGTCTCTTCAAGGGAAAATTACACAAAATGACCCGAAACCCAAAAAATTTCTACCAATGACCTCTTCCTAAAAACTTTTCTACCACTGACCTTTTGTCCATGCAAAATTCCAAAATTACCTCTAGTTTTTAAAAAGTCTTCAGACTGTTTGGTGAACGTGTGTCTTTATGAATACTTTACAACGATAGAATATCCTTCCATTTCATTCATTTCTTGACCGCTGAGAGAATATTAAGCGAATATTTAGAGAATATTAAGCAAGCATTTAAATATTACTAAGCGATCGGATAGAGATTACTAAGTGATCGTATAGAGAATACTAAGCGATCGTTTAGCTAACTGTTATGCGATCGTTTAGACATATGTTATGCGATCGTTTAGCTAATTATTACGCAATCATTTAGATATCTATTATGTGATTATTTGGCTAACTATTACGCGATCGTTTAGTTTTTGTTATACAATCGTTTAGATATCTATTATGCGATCGTTTAGATATCTATCATGCGATCATTTAGTTTTTGTTATACGATCGTTTGGCTAACTGTTACGCGATCTTTTAGATATATGTTTATGCTATCGTTTAGTTTTTATTCGTGATCGTTTAGATATTTGTTATGCGATCATTTAGATATTTGTTATGCAATCGTTTAGTTTTTATTATACGACCGTTTAGGTGCTAAAATTACATATTGTACAGTATAGTTGGTGCTAAAATTACATATTGTACAATATAAATTTGTACAGTATAATTGGTGTTGTATAGAAAAAACGAAGTGAAAATTACATATTGTTTAGTCTAGATGGGTCAGTGCCATGTGTTATCGATGTTTGTCTGCACATTTTTTTTGTTATTTGTTATGGCTCCTCTCCAATTGAAGTATCCTGATGATTGATGTCGACCTACACTTGCTACCTTTTGCGGTGGTAGAATTGGTTCAAAACCTCCAGCATCTCCAACATAGGGTCTTCGAACCCATTCTTGACTGTGTTCGACTGGGAAGATTTTTTCGGCGTAAGCAACAAGCACACACTCAACTGTAAACCATTTTTCACACCGTGTTTGAACATTAATGTTTCTCAGGATCGCTACAGATATTGCATGGGAGTACGAGATCTCGAGGCAATTAAACTCCATACATGTACATGTCCGTGAACGAAGATCAATCAACCCCCCCAAATATTCATCATCCACTTTAATTATATGCATATCCACCGGAGAAACACGATATGTTCTAGACATCAATTCTGATTCCTTAAGAATACTCATTGCATAATTAGTTACAATATTTGTGCTGCCATTGCATGTGTACATAGGATATAGAACCAACCTTGTAGTCACTCGTAGATATGCTCTAATAGCTTTCTGATTGGTAGTTCTCAAGCATCTTTCAACACTCCATTGAGGCATTCTACTATATTTTTCCATCTTGTCATACCTACAATGGAATTGATAAACCCTTGCCTACTGTTGTAATCCAACCTCCTAAAGATTGGCCGTCACACCTGGATAATGATAAAGCTTAGCACAATACATGTAAAATTCATACATTCTATAAGCTTTCGCCGCTAGGTAGAAGTGTGGGATTATATCCTTATTCTTGAATTTGTCAATCAAATTGTTCCGAATATGGTATATACACAGGGCATGAAATGCATCAGGGAATGTACTTACAACAGCCTTTGCAATTAAGATGTGATGATCTCATATAATCACTAAATTGGGAACGTCTCCTATCAAAGCCTTCAAATGAGTCATGAACCAAGTCCATGATGCATCGTTCTCATCATCTACAATACTGAAGGCGATAGGATATATGTTGTTATTTCCATTGATACACGTTGCTATTAACAACATACCTTTGTAATTTTCATGCAAACGGGTCTCATCAACAACGATTACTGGGCGAATGTAGTTTAGAAAACTCCTGATACACGGACCAAGTGCCATGAAGACGTACTTAAATAATTGTTTGTCCTCTACTTCAACCTCAAATATCGTACCTGGATTTGCAAGCTTAAGTGCCTCGCCATATGCCCTAACAATAACATATGATCCATTTAGTGACCCTCGTGTATACACCAATCTGTACTCTCTGGCGCGATAAGCCCATCCGTAACTTATGTTCACTCGATAATCTCATCGGACGTCCTTAATTATATCCCTTGGGCGGTAGTTTCGACCAATTTTTTTGTATTTGGACTTGATTGAGTGTCCAATAACCCAACTTTTTTCTTGTCGATAATTACTAGTTCTCATTTCAAGAGAACATGTATGTTTGCTGGGATATTTCGTCACTTTAAAGGAATCACTTTCTTTCATTTTTTTTGTACGGACCCTCCTCTTGCATTCCTCCACCGAACTCCAGATAGTTAGCAAACTCTTTGTTGACTTTTTTACATGGTAGTCAAAGTTCTTTCTTATTGCTAGCATCAATAATTTAACTGATAAGTCATATTTCAAAAAGAAAATTTGATCGACCTTTGTATCCTCGTCATTCAGATAGTCATGAGGTATTGTGATGAGATCGTCATATGATGGGCCCTCTGATGGTCTGGGTATATCAACAAATGGTTCGGTTGGAATGGTAGAATGCATTAGAATCGAAGATATCACAACTGGTGGAATAGGAGCAGGTGGGGTTGGAACATGGATGTTATGTGTTGGAGATGTTTGTAGTCCTGAAGATTATGCATATCCATGTTCAGTATCGAATTGTTAAGTACATATGGGTTCACTATTCCGACCAATCCAAGCTTTACTTCGGTCATCCCTCAAGTTACATGGCTCAATATGATCATCAAGTGATGACATGGTATGAATTGGATTGGGTTGATCGGTTGGATTGCAATGCTATGACATATAGTTCGTGTGTATTCCATGACTTTCACAAGGTGTAACTGATACAAATAACAGCATCCAGGATGCATCACTGCCTTCTAAAAAGAAGCAAAGATCTACAAAGATGCAAAGATGCAAAGTAGTGTCATTGATCTATAATGGGATAAACAAATAATTGATAAGTGAACGATCGTTTATAAATTACTATGCGATCGTGTATAAATTACTATGTGATCGTGTATAAATTACTATGCGATCGTTTATACATTATTATGTGATCGTGTATAAATTACTACACGATCGTTTATAATTTACTATACGATCGTGTAGTAAACGATTGCATAGTAATGTATAAATGATCGATTAGTAATGTATAAACGATCACATAGTAATGTATAGACGATCATATTGTAATTTAATGCTAAACGACACTTATATTGTAATAAATGATTGTGTATATATTACTGCACAATCGTTTATAATTTACTAAATGATCGTATATAACTTACTACACAATTGTTTATAATTTACTATACGATCATATTGTAATTTATGAACGATCGTGTAGTAATTTATACATGATCGCATAGTAAACGATTGCATAGTAATGTATAAACAATTGCGTAGTAATATATAAACGATCGTATAATAATGTATAAATGATCACATAGTAATGTATTAACGATCGTATTGTAATTTAATGCTAAACGACACTTATTATGAAAGAAATCTAGGAGAATAAATCGTACATTGAATGAAGAGCTGAAAAAACCGTTGAAGGAAGAAGAAATGTAAACTGAATCTGATGATGAAAGCAATCAACGAAGATGTTAGGCTGAAACTCTGAGAGAAAGTTACGAGAGAATAATGAGAGAATTTCATGGGGAGTTCGACAGAAAGTGAATAATGAAAGTGACGTTCCATTCTCTTCAATGCTATTGGAAGAATATTAGTTCAGAGTAAATATTTTGGTGGAATGTTGGTGATGTATTGAATGCACATTGAATGAAGGGCTGAAGAAATCGTTGAAGGAAGAAGAAATGTGGTGCGGTCTGAAGATTTTTTAAAAATTGAGGGTAATTTTAGAATTTTGCATGGGCAAAAGGTCAGTGGTAGAAAAGTTTTTAGGAAGAGGTTATTGGTAGAAAGTTTTTGGGTTTTGGGTCATTTTGTGAAATTTTCCCTTCTCAAGATTGCTATTTAGAAAAACAGTCTTGATGTCCACTTCCCAAATCTCATAGTCATAATATAAGGCAATAGATAGGAAAATCCGGATAGACTTCAACATGGCAACAGATGAAAAAGTCTCCTCATAGTCAACTCCCTCAACTTGGGTATAATTTGATTTCAATGTCAGTTATCTTCAATGTTAGTTTTCAACCGACATTGAATATTATTTTCAATACTGATTTTCAATGTCGACTTTTGCCTACTTTTTGTCAGTAATTGTCCGATATTAAATGTTTGTCATCATTTTGTCATTGAAAAATAAAAAAATACATATATATTTGTTGCTTACGCACGTGCAAATCAATAATATTTCTCTTTTACATGTACATGCATAAAATAAAATCCGAATTTCTTTCATAAATCCCTAATAATAAGTCACAAAAGAGGAATTGGATGATAATTTAACTCTAAAACCAAGGTAATCAATAAATTACCAAAACTCATAAGGGTTACATAGAAAAACTAAAGTTTTGTTAGATACAAACAACTTTCATTGTTGTATAAAAAAAAGAGTAAGAACATACTTTTAAGATACATAGTATAAACTACAACTTTGAAAATATGCATTTCCTCGTTCCCTAAAAAAAAAGTGCACACACACACTTGTTGCCATTGCTCATTCGTTATGTTCTTTCCACCATCCACCACAGGTTTGATCCAAATCTAAAGTAGGACTTCCTACAAGTAGAGAAAAATGGGCAAAGTAATTCTAATAAGAATTCAATTATCCCACACAAGAGAATTCATGAAATTCAAGCTAGGAGCGAAATTAACCATGCGAGAAAAAAAAACACCATATTGCCTCAGGAAGTACCATACCAAAACTAACAAGCTTAAACTAATAGATATTTTTAAGTAAATTCAACAAAGTAGTTCTTTTTCCATTTTAGATTTCTTAGGCAACCAGACCAATGATACTAATTAAACAAGTTTAAGATGAAAATAGATCACGTGCAAGTGTAAATGCCAAGAAGGAATCACTCATACCAAGTTGCTGAAAAGGCACCTACAACAAATATGGGAAAGCAAAGTCAATCATGTTGTTGATCCAGGCAAGTTCAAGAGTAATGCCTGTCCAAATTAAGTCATAAGAAACAAAGAGGCATGAAGCAAATCATTCCTTCTTTCCGTACACAAAATCCATTTATGAAAAGATTAAAAATAAATACCTTATGCCAATTTTCGAGTAACAATAGAAAATGATACATACATAACAGAGGCAAGACTTTTGGGACCTCTTAGAACACTATGGTAATGACCCTAGAACACTATGATACATAAAATTACTGACCCTAGAACATGTAATTTTGGGAACTCCTAAAACACTATGGTAAATTTATCATCATCAATGTTATCAACCAAGTAAATCGACTACATTGTGTTCAATCAACTCCTAAGCTCTTTAACTCTCAAAATGAACTTACAATGGCGTTACATGACCAATGCCTAACTATGTGCTCGAAGGTTGGCGATTTTGTCGAAATATGTTCTGTGTTGTTAGAGGGGCTAAGTTCTTCAAGATTTGATGTTGATCTTCTCTTTGATTTAGCAGCAGTGCCTATAAAGTACCAAAAAAGAAAAAAAATGAAGGCATTTAAATACATATCTATGTTGGGATTGATGTCCTAATCCTTTGGGGGGCTCGTAGTTTGTAAATATTTTGTACACACATTGTTATTAATAAAATAAATGTTATTTTATATGCATTCATCAAATCCAATAAACTAAGATCCATGGTTATTTCATGTAACTTAAGCATGTATGTGAGACATATAAGTTGATCATGTCTTAAGTAATAACCTAAATGGTCTATAGTAGATGGATAAAAGAGGGATACCTTATCTTGGTAACACTATGGATACGACCCGCTTTGTAGATGTTACAAGTGTTGTAATGTGCTATAAATGGTCTTATTCTGACCATTCATGTCTCATGCAAGCGGGGGTATCCTATACAAAGAGTTTATATAAGACTGAACCACAATATGATTAGTCTCTTTATATAACACTGTTGATAATTGAGACTTATATTTCACTAAAATGACCATAGGTGATTTAACCTTAATCTTAAGTGAGTTGGGAACTCCTGCCTATGAGGGCGGTCCTTTGATTAATATGGGTGAGAATGGCCAGATTGCCAACTCAACAAGTCTACCTTTTTGGGGATTCGTCTGATTGGGGACCTGGGAACTCAGCTACACAAGACGGAATTCACTCCTTCCCCGAAGCAGAGGTAAGTAGATAAATTGTTCCCTTAAGGGTTGATTCCGAGTCATAAACATAGTGGCCACACCCTCTCTTTGGAAGAGATGACTCAATCATAGTAGAACTATGACTTATAGTTCATTAGATGAATCAGTGGTACTTAAGAAGTTAGATGTAACTATGGAGGCAAAACGGTAAATTGGCCAAATTGTACTTACGAGCGATTTCTGAAGCATTATCGCACTGTTGATTAGTTATATAGACATAGAAATATATCTGTAGTGCGAAGAGTGCAGTTGTCGATCTTTAGTAGTAAAGTGACCAACAGTTAATGGATGGTGGATCTCGTGATTAAAGAGTTTAGTCAGTTATTCATGTACCGTTGGAGCTTCAAGCTACCGGTCAATAAAGTCCCCTTGGTAGCTCAATGGATTCAAGTTAAGAATCAATTTTTGGGTTAGTTTGAAGTGTTCAAATTAACAAAAGAAAATTTGATTATATATGATATAATTAAATTGGTTCAATTATATGTGATATAATTGATTTGATGTATTAGATAAATTAATTGGAGGAATTGATATAAATATGGTTTATATTAAATAAAGGAGAAAAGAACTATGGTTTAAATATTACATATGATGTGATATTAAAACTATAGGTTATAAATATAATATGATAAGTTAGTTATGATATTTATTTATAATAAAAAATATTATGAGATTATTATTTAGTTAGTTATTTTCTCCATTAACCGTGCGAATGGGAGGTTAATTTCAGTTTTGAATAACTGAAGAATAAAATGAAAAGAGTTTTCATTTTATGAACGTTCGCTTCATTTAGTGAATTACTAATCGTTTGCTCATGAGAGACTATGCGATAGCCCTCACGAGAGACTAAGTGATCTAGGAGAGACTAAACGATCGTCTCAATTGAGCGAGATTTACTAGAAGATCGACTCTAAACGATCAGGTAGTCTCAGTCTATGCGATAGACAAGACCTTTCTCCCATTTACTTGATCGTGTAGTTTGATCATTTTCTTCCTCATTCCCTTTACCAAATTCACACAGAGCCTTCACCTTCTGGATTCTCACTCAGAGATTACTAAGTATGCCGAGTGGTAGTGTCGAAGGGTTGCTGTTTGAGAAGCAGACTATTCGTGATTGTAATGACAGCGAGAGGTTGGCTAGATGATTACTCAAGATAGTGAGATTTGTTGTGCAATTGCTCACGAGAGAGAGAGATTTCTAGAAGAAGAGTTCTTCAAAGGTATGTCTCTCAATTCCTGTGTAGACAATAGCTGATGAGCTAAACGATCGTATAGACGATTGGACGTGGAGCTAAACGATATATCAAGCACTGTCTATAGTGATAGACAATGATAGAGTTCAATCACAATATATCAAGCACGGTATATCACTAGTGATAGAGCTCAATCACTGTTATAGAGAATGATAGAATTCTATCACTTTCTATCAGTGATAGAAAGTGATAGAACTATATCACTGTCTATCACTGATAGAAAGTGATAAAACTTTATCACTTTGTATAACTTATAGATAGTGATATATGTGTATCATTGTCTATCAGTGGTAGAGTAATGTTCACATCCATACATAGTCCCACCAAAAACTATCTATCTGCGGGGAATAAGCCATATATGGACGATGCTATTTTCTATCAATGGATATCAACACAATGGTATATCAGTGTGTATAAATGATAGACAAAGATAGAAATCTATCAATGTCTTTTAGTATATATCAGTGTTTGTATAAATGGGTATATCACATGTTTCAATCTAGAAAAGGAATATAAATAAAGAAATATTGTTAGTGATGGTAAGCTCAATGATAAAATTCATGTTATCATGAATTCTATCATTGATAGACAATGATAGAAGTCTATAAATGTCTGTTAGTGATGGTCTATTAAAAAAGAAAATGATTGTAAGCTCTATCTCACTATGATCTTCACGTTCACAATCACAAAACACTCAGATTTAACGGTCAATAACAATTCAAGAGTCAAGGGAGGTAGTATGTTGAGGCTTGAAATTCTTCTGTCGTTTACCAAATGGCAGCTCAATCGTGTAGACGAAGCTCCAAGAACTAAACGATAGTTTAATTATGTAAACGATTGGATGAAGCGTTAGACGATCGTGTAGACGATAGTTGACTGGAGCTAGACGATCGTATAGACGACAACTGATGAGCTAAAGGATCATATAGACGATTGGATGCGGAGCTAAACGATCGAGTACACGATGTAATAGGAACTACACGATCGTGTAAACGATACTTTAGTAAATTCTAAACGATCGTAGTGTCTATCAATGTTTAAATATATATTATATACTTTTGAAGTCTATCAATTCCATAGTTTACTGATAAATATTGATAGACTTTTATCAGTGTCTATCAACTCTCAACTCAATTACTATAGTGCTATAATGCTTCTAGTTTTGATCCTAAAAAGTGAATCAACCATGGATAATCCTAATATCAAGAACTAAACGATAGTTCAATTATTTAAATGATTGGATGAAGCGCTAGACAATCGTGTAAATGATAGTTGACTCGAGCTATACGATCTTCTAGACGATAGCTGATGAGCTAAACGATCGTATAGAGATTGGATGCAGAGCTAAACGATCGAGTACATAATGCAATAGGAACTACACGATCGTGTAAACGATACTTTAGTAAATTCTAAACGATCATAGTGTCTATGAATGTTTAAATATATATTATATACTTTTTAAGTCTATCAATTCCATAGTTTACTAATAGACATTGATAGACTTCTATTAGTGTCTATCAACTCTCAACTCAATTACTATAATGCTATAATGCTTCTAGTTTTAATGCCAAAAAATGAATCAACCAGGGATAATCCTAATATTACAACAACTTTTACATAAAAAATGAAATCAATATATACATTTTAATAATCAAAACTGATATATTATATCAGATGGTAAAAAGGAAACACTGACTTTCAAATTGACAATTAGACAAGTTTAATATCAATATCCATGATCAGTTCATCAAGTATCTTCATTTTTAGAATAGTTGTGATATACACTGATTGAAAGATATCAGTGGATATCAACACAATGGTATATTAGTGTGTATATAGACACTGATAGAAATCTATCAGTGTCTATCGGTATATATCAGTGTTTGTGTAAATGGCTATATCGCTTGTTTCAGTCTAGAAAAGGAATATAAACAAAGAAATTCAAGAATTTTATTCATACAAAGATAGTGTTCCATTCACTTACAAACTCAATAATAGAACCAACAAAGGGCAAAAATAACTTTCATAAGTTCTAATATCAATCTATTTAGCAATACAAGGGAAAAAATGAACTATAATGATTACATTATTAACTAATTAGGCGAAGTTTGCAAGTCTTAGAATTGTGACCTTTGGAATGACAATGACTACATCTTAATGAACTACATCTAAATGACAACATCTTAATGACTACATCTAATACCATCATCTAAAACCCTCCAATCTGAATGGACTCCAACTGGTCGAACACAACCCATATATGTCCATGACAATGCGCTTGAGTAATAATAATTAGATATATAGGAATAAATCTCCATGTTATGCAGCCGAAGAACAGCAAGTGCATGAGAGCATGAAATTTCTTCAAAATCCCATACTCGACAGCTACAAAATTCAAAATTAAGCTTTACTAGGAATTGTTTATCACCATCCATTACTGAGTATTCAATTTTGTCAATAGGATGAACCTAATATATAAAAATGGAAAAAGAAATCAACACATTACAAACATACCAAACATACCAAACATACCAAATATACAAATAAATAAAAGTTGTAGAAATCTATCAAGGTTAGGATGATAGACTTCTATCATGGCCTATTAGTGATAGACAGTGATAGACTTCTATCACAGTCTATCAGTGACAGAGAGTATCACTGTCTATCACACTAAATATCATTCTCCTATCAATTTTGTAAAGAACACTTACCATGAAACTTCTTGATTGTTCATGTTGGTTGCATAATATATTCTCTGCCCAAAGAGTCAAAATTGTTGTCATTGACAAACTAGCTTTCCTTCGATCATGAAACCATTTTTGCAATAAACCTCTAACTGCATCGAGTAAACTTGCAACTGGTAAGTTCTTATTCTCTTTGAAAACAAAATTTACACACTCTGAAGGGTTTGTTGTCATCATTTCATACCTTTTTCTTCGAGAATATACACGGGACCATTTCTCAAATCCTACATTAATAAGGTAACTATGAATATTTGGAGAAATTGACTCTATAGATCTCATATTAAACTCGAAGTCATCAACAATATAAGATTTAATACAACTAAAGTAAAACTGGTCAATCAAAGGATCCTTGAACAACTTCTTCAAATTTTGCAGAACATGTTGAATGCACACACAATACTTAACATTGTTAAACACACTTAAGACACCCTTTAGAATGCTTAAATGTCGATCAGAGACAATGACTAAATGTTCTTTATCCTTTAAACTAGTTTGTATATATTCGAAAAATCATTTCCATGATACATCATTCTCAGAATCTACAATAGCAAATGCAAGGGGAAAAATATTATTGTTACCATCTAGTGTGGAAGCTGATAGTAGAGTACCACCAAACTTAGACTTCAAAAACGTGCCATCAATGGATACGGTAGGTCTATAGTACTTCCACCCTCCAGTAGATGCACCAATAGTCATGAAACAAAATTTAAAATCTCCATTTTCATCAATCTTTAAAGAGTGTACGTTTCTAAAAAAAATAAATGAAAACAATTATATTAGTCACAATGGTAACAAATCAATCATTGTATTTCATTAGTAGATAGACAGTAATATATGGCTATCACAGTCAATCAGTGATAGACAATGATGCACAACTATCATTGATAGACAATTATAGATGATTATCACAGTCCATATACTAATACACAGTGATATAAAATTTATTAGAGGAATATTTCATTTGAAATAATACCTGGATTCATTTCTTTCAACCTTTCAAAAAATTGTGGAATCAAGCTACATAATTTAGCTACATCACCATTTAATGATCTTAATATAGGTTCTTTTGCCCTCCAAGCTTTTTGATAACTAATATTAACACCAAGCTTAGTACGAGCCTTATGAACAATAACTCTAGGAAGGAAATGATCAGTAGAGATAAACCTAAAATCCTCTTTCAATCAGTCCCCAATTACAGATGAAGAAGCTTTCCTATGAAAACTTTGAGTTGTATTCATTGAACAATTATGGTCGGAAATATACTTTTTAAGCATCCACAACTCACTCTTCTTGTATCGAGATTCCCAAACATACCATTGACATCCTTCTTGCAAACATTTCAACTCAAGCGACTTTGAATTTGACCGCATAGTCCTAAATTGAAAATTCTTATTCACTGCTATTACATAAAACACTTATTCAAGCGACTTTGAATTTACTTCCAAATACATCTTTTTCCTTCAAATCGCCATTAAAACCAACATTTCATATAACTTGACCATCTGAAGAACTAGAAAAAGAACCTAAACATAGCAATTTATCACCACCTCCACCACTAATACCACTACAAGATCCTTCTACATAATGATGACCAACATGAACAACTAAAGGATGCCTAATCCCTGAATCTTTAGCCAAAAACAAATACTAACTGATATCCTTATCTTGCTTTATTTGAAATACAGATTGAATTTTAGTTTGACAAAAATCCAACAATACTAATAAATCTATTGAAACATCCAACTAAATTTCATACAATATCAAACTAACTAAACCATTGAAGTGAAGGATCTCTTACCGAAGAGTTCCATGAGCGGGTTCGGATCACTCTGATCTCACCGTGACCAAAATACACGTGATACATTCAAAATATACAGTTGTACAAAAAAACTCTAATTATCAGCATGCTAGGAACAAGAAAATAACAAGAGAATGATTTCCATAGCAGTTGAAGACGTTCTTCACACTTTGGAACTCCAACGCAGCGGAAACCTCCATGTGATCTACCAACGCCCAGCAGTAGCGTCAACAATAGCATGAACAACAGCACGAATAGGAACGCCGTGAGGACGACACCACCACTAAAGAGCCCCATGTATTCTCAGAGTGAAAACCCAAAAGGGTGGTCTTTGATGAATTTGGTAGAGGAAGAAGGAAACACGAATCGTATAGGCTCTCATTTTATGTAAGCGATCGTTTAGATGTTCACTAACATGTGCTTGATTTCTTTTTGGACGATCTGAACGACAGGGATTCAAAATGAAAACTTTTTTCATTTTAATTCATCAGTTACAATAACCGACGGATCCCACTAACCCACGTCCGAACGTGAAAATTGGCTTAATTATCATATAATTAACCATTTAATTAATAAATAAATATAATCATATTATATTTTTAACCTATAGTTTGATATCACATATCTACTATAGTATTTTCTCCTCTACTTGATTTAAATCATATGTATATCTTATTTCCTCCAAAATAATGTATCTCATACATTTAGCCAATTATATCATATATAATAAACCAGTCCAATTATATCATATATAATCGAACTTTCTCTTGTCAATTTGAACATTTCAAATTAACCCAAACACTGGTTCTCGACTTTATCCAAGCTACCCAAGGGACCTAATGGATCTGTGGCTCGAAATTCCAATGGTCTGTGAATAGCTGACTAATCTCTTTAGCCACGAGATCCATCATCCATTAACTGTCAGACATTCCATAAAGACCAACAGTTGAATCTTCTTACCACAGATATATTTTTGTGTCCATCAGATATAACCAATCATGAGTACGATGAACCTTCACAGATGCTCATACGTATAGTTGGGTCAAATTATCGTTTTGCCCCTGTAGTTACATCTCAATCTTCTTAAGTACCACTGATTCCTCTAATGAACAATACAACATAGTCCAACTACGTGTGAACACCTCTAGGACCAAGAGAAGATGTGTGACGCCAAATCGTTCAAGCCTTGGAATCAGCCCTTAAGGGAGCTATCTATCTACTTATCCCTGCCTCGGGAAGAAGCGAATTCCATCTTATGTAGTTGAGTTCCCAGCTCCCAAATCAGACGAATCCCTACTATGGTAGGTTTAAATCGACGACCTGGCCACTTGCACCCATATAAATCAAAGGATCGCCCTCAATGGCAGGAGTTCCCAACTCGCTCAGGATTGGGGTCATGTTACCTATGGTCATCCTAGTGAAGTGAAGTCTCTGTCATGAACGGTGTTATATAACGAGATGTTAACACTTCGTGGTCAGGTCTTATACAACACTAAGAAGACTACTGAAGCGTTGATGATCTTCTTGTAGATACAGGGTTCATCAATGTTTTGGTCAAAGCCACACGACTTGATCACAGTATCAAATCATATGTTCCAAGATTGAGATGCCTGTTTAAGTTCATAAATGGATCGATTCAGTTTGCAAATCTTTTGCTCTTGACTTGGGTTATGAATCCCTTGGACTGCACCATATAAATGGTCTCCTCAAGATTCATGGCTTTGACCTATTCATCCCGGTCAACATCCTCCATTACCTGCTTATAAGACAATGGATCCTCAACGTCTCCATTGGCTAACATAGCAAGGATTTTCGTGAAACCCAGATAGCGAACGAGTGGGTTCGCAACCCTCCCACTACATCGAGTTTCCCTCAACTCTTGAGGTAGAACTGACCTACTAGATGAACTCTTATCAACAACTTTTGCTAATGTAGTAGGTTTTTCAATAACTCTTCTTGAAGTTTCAGTAGTTTTATTGGAAAGCTTACGCAACACGACGTTCTTCGTGTACTGTGCTTCCTTATATGATCCTCCTCTAAGAAAGTAGCGTTTGTTGAAACAAACACCCTATTTTTCGTCGGATCATAAAAATAACCCCCTCGTGTACCTTTAGGGGTAGCCTACAAAGAGGCATAACCTCGACTGTGGTTCCAACTTCTTGGGATTAGCCGCAAGCACATGTACAGGGCAACCTCAAATGCAGAAGTGACGTAAACTAGTTTTGCGCTCGTTCTACAACTCCATAGGTGTTCTTGCAACACTCTTGGAGGGAATATAGTTGAGTATATATATCGGAGTCTCCACTGCGAAACCCCAAAACAAGTCCGGTAAGGAAGTGTAGCCCATCATTGAGCGAACCATGTCTCATAGGGTCTTATTTCTCCTCTCCGCTACACCATTCTGCTGAGGTGTACCCGGCGTTGAGAGTTGGGAAACGATTCTATGTTCTATCAAATAGTTCGAGAATGATGAGTCCAAAAACTCTCCACCTCGATCTGATCGAAGTGTTTTAATCCATCTATCCAATGCATTTCAAACTTTAGCCTTGAGCTCTTTGAACTTTTCAAAGGATTCAGACCCGTACCTGAAGTAATCATCAGTAAAATTGATAAAATACTCATAGCCACCTCGGGCTCCCACATTCAGAGGACCACAAAGGCCAAAATGTACTAACTCAAGAGGCTTCTTGGCTCTATAACCTTTTCCAGTAAGAGGTCATTAGTCATCTTACCCTCGAGGCAAGATTCACGCACTGGTAAAGAATTGTCTTCCTACTCACTTAGAAGTCCATTCTTCACCAATCTCTCAATCCTATTGAGATTGATGTGCCCTAAACGTAGATGCCAAAGTTGGGAATTTTTTTTTGGAGAAATTCGTCGACGTTTTGATTGAGTTACAACAATTATGAACAATTCAGTATTTTGGAGGGAATTAATGACTAACGGCTTTAGCACATATAAATTCGATTCCAGATTTGCTGTGCAAATAAAAACACCATCTTTATGAGTAAACGCTTTATCCACATTAAATGAGATAGTATATTTACATTGCGTTAAACACTTTACAGAAATAAGGTTTCTCTTTAGTTCGCGAACAATATATACATTATGTAAAATAAGAAACCTATTCTGTAAAGCTAACTGGAGTCCTCCCATTGCCACAGCTGAGAGACGTGCCTGGTGCCTACTCGTATCGTCATCTCACCAGCCTCCAGCTGTCGCCAAGAGCTAATTCCCTGAAAAGAAGAACAAACATGGTTAGTGGCGCCTGAATCAATTATCCAGGAAGAATCATCATTCTCCACTAAACAATTTTCAAGCACAAGTAAATCACATTTACCTTTATCAGACTTGACCTTAGCCTTGGCTGCTTTCTTCTCTTTTAGATATCGAGGACAGTTTCTCTTCTAGTGTCCATCTTGGTTACAGTGGAAACACTTTCCCTTAGCAAACTTTGGACGCCTCCTTGAGGTAACAGGCGATGGGTTAGCAGGTGCCTTCCCTTTTCACTTACCATCCTTCTTCTTCTTCTTCCCTTTTGCAGAGTTAGAAGCAGAAGGTGCAGACTTCATTCTTGATGTCAAACCTCTATGGAACGTCCTGGAGGATGAAGCAACATTTTTCTTACCCTTCTGCCTCTCTTTATTGTTCAGTAAATTGGTATGTCTGCAACTCGTTGAGGAGAGTTGTAAGGTTATATTGCACTTTGTTAAGAATCACATAGCTAACAAAGTGCAAGAAGCTCTTCGGCAAAGAATGCAGGATTATGCTAATTTGGTTGCCCTCATCGATGATAAACCCATTCAACTCCGCCACATTAAAGTGGACCATCATGTTTAACACATGTTAACAAACAGAGGTGCCTTCTTCCATTTTGGAGTTGAATATGTATTTAAGAGCCTTATGCATAAGTTGTTCAGACGATTGTCCAAATATCCCCACAGGGAATCCATGATCTCACGCGCTGAGACCATAGGCTCATGTTTCTTGGCCAAGACTTCAGAAAGCTTGCCAAGATGTAGGCTCGGGCCTTCTCATTTGCCCTTGTCCATCGCTCGTATGCCTCCCAAACATTTCGAGCAGAATTCGGAGCTGGAATAGGAGGACAAGCCTCCGTGAGAGCGAACATGAGATCTTCGATGATCAGGATCGTCGTGATCATGTGTTTCCATGTTGCGAAATTATTGCCAGTAAGTTTTCTAGTGCTTAACAATGCTAACGTAGTTGTTTCCCTTTTGAAAAAGTTGCTGAAAATACGAACAAAACTTTATTAGAATTTTGCTATACCACTTTTAAACCAATCAGTTTTGCAAAACAGTTTCAAGTACCCTAAGTTATAAACTTCTATTTTGCAATGATGCCCCAGTGAGGTAGGACAAACGTCACCGGTGGGGTGATTAGTTGCCCCTTCATTGGGATGAGACATTCTCAACCATTAGGTAGAACCAACTCTTGGAACTGAAACTAACAGTCACCATTTTTCGGTCCAGAATCATTAACCTTTAATTATTCCGCGTAAGTGTAACCCCTCACTTTCGGTGCCAGAGTGCCGCCCTAATGAGCCCACCGTAGGGAAGAAGCAGATTAGGACAAAAGAATAAGTTACCTTATCCTCTTACAGAAGATCAAATAAAGAAATGCAAACAACTGCCATCCTTTAGAGGGACACTCCCAGGGTGCCTCGAGGCAATGTGCGGTAACTTTATTCAACCTAACGAAGGAGACCGAAGGATATGCTGTCGCACTTCCTGCTCCCACTTACTATGAACACTCCTTCCATCCACCTTGATATTGATCTACCCAAACACTATCCGTTGGGGGGACACACCAAAGGTGTCGCGAGGCCGAGAGTAGATCTCACGGTGTGGACTATTTAGGAGAAACAAAGGTTTAAGTGAAGCATCTTATGCCCTAAGTACCTCCCACTGAATGTTCTATCTAGGGGTTTATTAACCTAGACAATTCAGCTACTGATTTTAGTCTAAGTCGTCCTTTTAAACTTTGCTCATAAACAATGTTGCATGCATCAAATCTATCTAATTAACCTTTCTAGGTAAGTTTCCAGGTAGGGGTGTTACGGTTCTATCACTTAAATACCCCAGCCTAGATAGAACCCAACTTAGACAAAAGATCCCTTATAGATAGATTTGCTACACTTTAACCTTTTATTAGCCAATTCAATCCTATTAAACTGATTAAAAGATTAAAGCCTTAGGGTTGCTAATCATATTAGAACGTGATCTTAGGTCTATGTGATCCAAGTTTTAAACACTTTAAAACCAAGAATTAAACCCAAGTGAGCATGCATGTCTTTCTTATTTCTTTTCATTTTAATTTCTCTTTAACTTTTAAAAAGAAACAACTAAAATCATTGCGCACAACTAGGCATTTATAGCATTTATAAAATAACCTATGTGTCATGCTTCATGCAGTGTCCGGTCATTACTATATATAACTTTTATATAACTCGTAACAACCAAGCAAACATGCTATCATTCACCCTTATACTATAACATTTATAATATAAATATGATGCATGTCAATGCTGTTTATGTATGCATAAATATAACTCGTATATTATATGATGCATGAGTATGCTTTTAGATAATTAAATCATGTTTCTCTAAATTATAACAATTACAATAAAGTGATGATGCATGACCATTGCATAACCTAAGGCGGGATTTACTATATGTGCATACCATATGACATATAAAAACATACATCGTATGTAATATATAAAGGATTAATGAACCAGGATGAGCCTTTAAACAAATTGGAATGAAAAAATCCTATATATTACATTTTTCATCGAGCAAACCAGTTCATAGGCGAACCGGGTCTTGAACCGCTAGGAGGTCTTCATCATGTAGTAAACTTCAGTAGGTAGATGATCATTCAGCGCGCACTATACGATAGGAGCATAAGTAAACGATCGCGTAGACGATGGCGAGGCTGCAAAGCTTGATTGTGTAGCGTGACAATAGGTAAACAATTTACCTCACGCTACTAAGCAATCGTTTGGTCAGTTACTAAGCGATGAAGCTTGCTGACCTCAACGATTGTCTAGCGCGTGTACTTTAAATGATACGCGAGCATCTCATCGTCTACATGATGCGTGCAACCAGGTACACGATTTACCTTGCGTTACTAAGCTTGCTAACCTAATGATCGTCTACCGTGCGCATTAAGCGATCCACGAGCATCTCATCGTCTACACGACATCGTACTCAGTGATCACGTACCCAATCGTCTAAACGATACGATCAACACTTGATCACATGCCCCATCGTTTAACTGATGCATTCAACAGTGATCACATACTTCTTCATCTTCACGATGCGATCAACAGCGATCGCATAGCACATCTTTTGCATGATGTGATCAACCCTAGATCGCTTCCTTCTTCAAAGAACCGCAACACTTGCCCAGAACTTCGACGAAGGACTCAAAACTTCAAACAAACATTGAATACAAACTCGATAACGATTATTAATGCGCAAAAATGCATGGGCCTATACAAACAATCGCAAATGTAAAAGGATCTAAATAAAATTGAGGCTAATCAACTTGAAAACATCCATTAATTCACACATCCACATCAAATTTAACCATTAAATCAGCGTAATACACCCACCATGAATGTATATCTCATTTCATTGCAACAGATGAAAACGGAGTATCAGAACCTGGCTCTGATACCAATTGAAGGATCTCTTATCGAAGAGTTCCATGAGTGCGTTCGTATCGCTCCGATCTCACCATGATCTAAATACACATGATACATTCAAATCATACAGTTATGTAAACAAACTCTAGTTATCGGCATGCTAGGAACAAGAAAATAACAAAGGAATGAGTTCCATACCAGTTGAAGTCTTTCTTCACACTTCAGAACTCCAACATAGCAGAAACCTCCACTCGATCTACCAACGCCCAGTAGCAGCGTCAACAACAGCAACAAGCACAACTGCACGAACAGGAACGTCGTGGGGACAACACCACCACTAAAGAGCCCCAGGTATTTTCGGAGTGAAAATCCAAATGGTGGTCCTTTAGTAAATTTGGTATAGGAAGGAGGAGACACGAATTGTGTAGGCGATAAGCAAGCGAGAGGGAAAACAGCACTATTGCATAGCAAAATACTTATCGTTTACGAGAAGCTATACGATCGTGTAGGATTTACTGAACGACCATTTAGGAAAAAGTATATGATCATTTAGCTAAATCGGCACACTATACGATCGTTTAGAGAAGCTATGTGATCGTGTAGGCGACAGTGTGCGATCGTTTAGGCATGAGGTAGACAATCGTTTAGGCGGAGAGGACTATCGTATAGGCTCTCGTTTTACGTAAGCGATCGTTTAATTGTTCACCAACACGCGCTTGATTTCTTTTTGGACGATCTAAACGACAGGGATTCAAAATGAAAACATTTTTCATTTTAATTCATCAGTTACAATAACCGACGGATCCCACTAACCCACGTCCGAATGTGAAAATTGGCTTAATTATCATATAATTAACCATTTAATTAATAAATAAATATAATCATATTATATTTTTAACCTATAGTTTGATATCACATATCTATTATAGTATTTTCTCCTCAACTTGATATAAATCATATGTATATCTTATTTCCTCCAAAATAATGTATCTCATACATTTAACTAATGATATCATATATAATTAACCAGTCCAATTATATCATATATAATCGAACTTTCTCTTGTCAATTTGAACATTTCAAATTAACCCAAACACTGGTTCTCGACTTTATCCAAGCTACCCAGGGGACCTAATGGATCTGTGGCTCGAAACTCTAATGGTCTGTGAATAGCTGACTAATCTCTTTAGCCACGAGATCCACCATCCGTTAACTATCAGGCATTCCATAAAGACCAACAGCTGAACTCTTCTTACCACAGATATATTTCTGTGTCCATCGGATATAACCAATCATGAGTACGATGACCCTTCACAGATGCTCGTAAGTACAGTTGGGCCAAATTATCGTTTTGCCCCTGTAGTTACATCTCACTCCTTAAGTACCACTAATTCCTCTAATGAACAATACAACATAGTCCAATTATGTGTGAACACCTCTAGGGCCAAGAGAAGGTGTGTGGCGCCACATCGTTCAAGCCTCGGAATCAGCCCTTAAGGGAGCTATCTATCTATTTTCCCCTGCCTCGGGGAAGGAGTGAATTCCATCTTGTGTAGCTGAGTTCCCAGCTCCCAAATTAGATGAATCCCCAAAATGGTAGGTTTGAATCGGTGACCTAGCCACTTGCACCCATACAAATCAAAGGATCGTCCTCAATGGCAGGAGTTCCCAACTCGCTCAGGATTGGGGTCATGTTACCTATGGTCATCCTAGTGAAGTGAAGTCTCTGTCATGAACGGTGTTATATAACGAGACGTTAACACTTTGTGGTCAGGTCTTATACAAACTCTTTGTATAGGACGTCCTCGTCGCATGTCCACAACACGAATGATCAGGATCAGACCATCTGTGATAAGTTAAAATACTTGACCATTCCATAAAGCGGGTCATATCCTTAGCATTACCAGGATAAGATTTCCCTCCTATATCCATATACTACAGACCATTTTACTCTTGTATGTCACCACATACATGCTTGAGTTACATACAGTTAACCAGGGATTTTATGTTTATTGGTTTGTGGTAAAGTAAATAAAACAAGTAACTGAGAAAAATACAAGATGTGAAGTAAATATCATATATTAACAATACAAGCATTCGTACAAACTGTTTACAAACTATAGGACACGAGACTTTAGGGCACAACCCTAACAATCTCCCACTTGTTTTAAAGCAAAGTGGGATGTATAAAAAACTAGTACAAAACAATAAACTAGAGCATAAAAGCCCAGTACAAAAAAATCTCCCACTTGCTCTAGTTCAGTCGCAGGTAATCGTATAGACCCATGCTCCGGTTGTGATCCTCAAACACTGTAGCCGTGAGAGCCTTCATAAACGAGTCAGCAACATTAAAGTGGCCTGGGTTAGACTAATCCGTCTAATCTTCTCAACCTCTTGAGGTGTCTTAGGAAACATTTCCTTAGGCAAAGTGACTCCATGCCTAAACGACAGTATGCCCCTCCTGGAGTCCTGGGTTAATGTACGATGCTTGAGACAGTGCTAGCACTTTGTTCTTACGATCCCGAAAGATCTACATATCTAGAATAAACCGAGCCTCTCCCAAATCTTTCATTTGGAATTGGGTCGCTAGACAATTCTTAACTGCAGTCAGTAGACTTACATCATTCCCAATGAGTAGGATATCGTATACATACAACACTAAGAAGACTACTGAAGTGTTGATGATCTTCTTGTAGACACAAGGTTCATCAACGTTTTGGTCAAAGCCATACAACTTGGTCGCAGTATCAAACAGTATGTTCCAAGATCGAGACGTCTGTTTTAGTCCATAAATGGACCGATTCAGTTTCTTTTGCTCTTGACCTTGGGCTATGAATCCCTCGGGCTGTACCATTTAATATGTATATAGCTCTATCACTGTCTATTAGTGATAGACAATGATAGAGTTCAATCACAGTATATCAAACATGGTATATCACTAGTGATAGAGCTCAATCACTATTATAGAGAGTGATAGAGTTCTATCACTTTCTATCAGTGATAGACGGTGATAGAAGTATATCACTGTCTATCACGGATAGAAGGTGATAAAACTCTATCGCTTTGTATATCTTATAGACAGTGATATATGTATATCATTATCTATCAGTGATAGAGAAATGTTCACATCCATACATAGTCACAACAAAAACTATTTATTTGCGGGGAAGAAGCCATAGATGGATGGTGCTACATGATCGTTTAGCGCGCAAGGATGCGTAGAGTATCCATTATCACGCGACCGTCTACCAAGGAAGCGCCAACATGATCATACAGCCAATGTCAAACGATCGTGTAAAAAACTCTACACAATCGAGTAGCATTAGCTATACGATCATGTAAAAAAATTCTACACGATCGCATAGCATTAGCTATAGATCGTTTAGCAAATGCTACACAATCGTGTAGTAAACTCTACATATCGCATAATAAAAGCTATCCGATCGTTTAACTTTGTAAAATTTAAAGAAAGCCTTAATATATATAGTTCTATCACTGTCTATCAGTGATAGACAATGATAGACCTCAATCACAATATATCAAGCACAGTATATCACTAGTGATAGATCTCAATCACTGTTATAGAGAATGATAGAGTTCTATCACTTTCTATCAGTGATAGACAGTGATAGAACTACACATTATCTATCACTGATAGAAAGTGATAAAACTCTATCATTTTGTATAACTTATAGACAGTGATATATATGTATCATTATCTATCAGAAACTATCTATCTATTTGCGAATTCGATTAGAATGATCATTTAGCACGCAAAAACTATCTATCTACGAATTCGATTAGCACGATCATTTAGCACGCAAGGATGCATCGAGTATCCAATATCGCGCGATTATCTAGCAAGCAAGTACCTACGCAATCATGTAGCCAATGCCACAGGTCGTGTAAAAAACTCTACATGTTCGTATAAAAAAACTTTACACAATCATGTAGAATTAGCTATACGATCGTTTAGCAAATGCTATACGATTGTGTAGTAAACTCTACATGATCGCATAACAAAAGCTATCTGATCGTTTAACTTTGTAAAATTTACAGAAAGCCTTAAAATGAGAATTCTATCCCGAAACATCCATCAACAATTCATCCACAAACATTTATCACATAAATACAATGCAGATAAACTCCCCCCCCCCCCCCCCCATCAGTACTGTAAACGAATTCAATGAAGAAATGTACACCTACAAACACAAAAAATAGAAGAAAAAAAATCGTACAGTGGTCGAAGAAGAAGATCACGACGTTCGGTGAGGAAGAAATAAAAACAGCGTTCAGCGAGAAAGAAGATCAATGCGTTCGACGAGGAAGAAAGAAGAACAGAGTTCAGCGAGCGCAGCAAATCAAATTTGAAGAAAAGGAAAATTGGCGAGAAGGAAAATCATGGTGTCGATAAGGAGAGAAGGAAAATCAATACAGTGTTTGTAATTTGATAATGGCGAGAAAGAAAATCACGGCATCGACGAGGAAGCAGAGTTTAGCGAGCGAGCGCGGCAAATGAAAATTTGAAAAAAGGAAAATCGGCGAGGAAGAAGGGTATTTTTGGTAATTTAAAAAAAAAACTGAAATTTGTTTTTGTTATAAAGTGTAAATATTATTTTTTTTCTTATTTATAAGAATTTCCCAATCTTAAATGTAATTTCTAATACCTAATTTATTGTTAATTTTTCTTTTAAAAAACTTTATTATCTACAAGTCTTTCCCCTACAAATTTTGGATTGATATTTATAAACTGTATTTTTTTTATTTTTTTTTTGCAAAAAAGTCATTATTATTATTTAACCAATTTTGAAAAAAAAAACTTTAAAGGATAAAAAATGTGAGATTTATTGAAAGTAAAATGACTAAAATTAGATATTTGAAAGTACAATAACTAAAATTGAATAAATTACAAAGTATTAAGATTAAAATGGTAGTTTTAATTCAGAAAAAGTTAAACTTTTCCAAATTACATATCTAAGCATTCATATATATTAATATAAAACAATAAATTTGTTATAAAATCGAAAAAATAAAGTAAATGAGAAAACATAAAAAAAAGTAAAAGATAAGAGTGATTTATGTAATTCATTAATAGTACGTTAGCTATGTCCACAAACAAAAAAGGAGATCATTTTATAGTTAAAGAGAAATCTCAGATAATGTAGATTGTAGAGGCACTTCTATGTCCACAGTGAACGAGAGTCCATGCTTGATCAGTCAGAGTGTTAGATAATAGATTTAAAGCATTCCAACAAAATTAATGACCATATATTTTTATTAAAATTTAATAAATTTTTTGACATAATTATTTAACGGAAATTTCTTAATATATTAGAAGTAAAAAAATGTTAAACTAGACCAAATTAAAGATTTTAATGGTGAAGTTTAAAAGGATACGGTCTAAGTTAAGATTTATTTAAAATATCAGATATCATTTTTTTCTATCTATTAGAGTATTAAGTTTCGATGTTTCTTATATGTCCCATTCAAAGTTTTCTTCCATGTTCATACATTCGAGATATAAATTGAGCAAACCGAAAACAGTAATGTAATCGAAAGGAATTTGTCAATTGAAAAACATGCAACAACCAAACACATTGACTAATGAAGCACAATTTTGAAATCTTGTTCATAGATTCAATTCTCTTGAATTTCTTTATTTGTCATTTCAACTCCAAACATTAATTTTCATTAATTGATTGTGAGATAAATCTTCAAATTCTATTCGTCCTTAAGATGTCGATATGTCCCAAATCTTTTTATGAGAGGACAATAATTGTGTTACCTTAATTCTCAAATTAGCTCCTCTACTCCAAAATTATTTAACGTCATTTTGATTGTGAAAAAGATTGCTTGAACATTTATTTATATCTTTGTGATAGCTCACCTACCATACATCATATTTCCATATTTATTTTAAGGTAATAACTAATCCAATTATTGTTCTGAAACAATTTTAATAGCTAGACACGTTTCAAGTCTTTAAATTTTAATTGAGCGCACAAAAGGTTATTTAATTTGAAACAAATGTAAGTTTTAAAGATAATAAAACTTGAAAACTTAAGATATTATTAGTTAACGTAAAGCTGAAAAAGGAAATGAAGAGACAGAAGATGAAAAGGCAGGGGAGCTCAAGCGACAGCCTGCAGAATTAATTCCCTCACTTGATATATTTAATCAAATCCCTTACATTTAAATTACAAACCCTAGGCAAGAAGGCAAAATAATAAATGAATAAAGAATCATTTGTGTACGGTGTAAGCAATCTGTAGGTGGTCCTTAGACCAATCATAAAGCATCCTAACAAATTCTGTTGAGTGGGAATTAGCCTAGTCACCTGCTGATTGTAATCCCATATGGCTCCACTGTTGTATTTGCTTTACCGACATGGACTTTTTCTTTCTTTTCCTCAATATCCCCCCTTAAACAAGGCGGTAATGCAACGATCCCGAGTTTGTCCCAAAGAATGAAGAACTGACTATGTGTGAGTGCTTTGGTAAGACAATCAGCCACTTGGTCAACCGAAGGGACATATCGAACATCTAGGAGGCCTTTGAGAACTTGATCTCTTAAAAAATGAATGTCTATCTCAATGTGTTTTGTTCTGACATGAAAAACCGGGTTGACAGCCAACGCACCAGCACTTAAATTGTCACACCATAGGATGGGCCTACTGCGTTGAGCAACACTGATCTCTCCAAGAGGCTGTTGAAGCCAGATTATCTCGGCCGAGGCATGTGCAAGTACCCTATACTCAGAATCGGTGCTTGATCGTCCACCACTGATTGCTTTTACGAAGACCAGGACATAAGTGTGCTGCCAAGGAATATGCAATAGGCCGCAACTGACTTGCGGTCATCTATGTTCGTAGCCTAGTCGGCATCGGAGAACGCTAAAATGGATAGATCAGAGTTGGACTGTATGTAAAGGCCAAAGTGTTTGGTGCCACTGATATACCGAAGAAGTCGTTTAACAGTAGACCAATGGCTATCAGTAGGACATTTTAGAAATTGATAGAGTTGATTGACAATAAAAGTGATATCAAGCCGAGTGTTGGTGAGGTATTAGAGAGCCCCGATGGTACTTCTTAGAGGAAAGGGTCAGCAAGGGGTGTTCCACTGTTACGAGACAACTGCCTATTCGTTACACTAAGGAAAGGGGCAGCCTTGAGATCAGACATATTCAGCTTAGTTAGAAGATCTTCAACATACTTTTCTTGACTAAGTAGGACTCCTTGTTCTAAATAATGAATCTGTATACCAAGGAAGTAGTGAAGAGGTCCAAGATCCTTTAAGGAAAAACGATTATCTAGCATGGCAACTAGTTTTTGTATAAGGGTAGCATCATTTCCAGTCAATATTACATCATCAACATATACTAACTGCAGCACAACCATTGAGCCTCTTTTAAATATAAATAAGGAAGCATTAGACCTTGCATTGTGAAATCCCAATAACAGTAGTTCTTTTTTGAGAGTGTTGTTCTAGGCCCTCGGGGCTTGTTTGAGGCCATAGATAGCTCTATTCAGCTTACGCACATGATGAGGGTAATGAGGATCAACATACCCTGGTGATTGGCTCATGTATACGTCTTCTTGGAGTTTGCCATTGAGGAAGGCATTATTGAAGTCAAGTTGTCTCCAACCGTGAGCTACAGCAAGTGTGATGACTACTCGAATAGTTGAAGCTTTAACAATAGGGCTAAAAGTTTCAAAGAAGTCTACACCCAGAGTCTAATGAAATCCTTTGGCTACTAGTCGGGCCTTGTAGCGTTGGATCGTACCATCAGGATGCCTTTTAATTTTGAAGACCCATTTGGCACCTAAAACATTCAGAGAAGGAGAAAATGGAACAAGGTTCCACGTACCATTTGTCATCAAGGCAAAGTACTCTTCATCCATTGCACTCTTCCATTGTGGTGTTTTGAATGCATCAGTAACACGAGTAGGCTCGGTGATGGACCAATCTTTTGGAGACTGAGTAAAAAGGATCCGAGGTTTGAAGATGTCAGCCTTCCCTCGGGTGATCATAGGATGCATGGGGAGAGGAAGTTGGACTGGTGGGATGGCTATGCTCGGTGATGGGCTGGATACAACAAGGAGAGATGTTAGAGTTGGAGTAGGTGCATCAGAAGTAGATTGAGGGGTGGGGAGTGGTGACTGTTCAAGGGACAAAAGATTAGGTTGGTTGTTAGGCAGAGAGTTTGTGGAAGGGAAAGGCTGGTGAGGCCGTGACATAGGTAGGATAGAATGCTGGTGTGTTGGTCGAGTCTGGTGTGATGGTTGAGGTAGGAACATCAGGATGTAAATAAAAAGGAGTTGGGCCAGCAATCGACACTTTAGAGAGTATGGGTAGCCAAGAGACCAGGGCTGATGGTTGGGCTGTCAAACTCTTTGTCCCTGTAAAGTTGGACTTAAAGGGAAAATCATCCTCATTAAATATAACATTTCTAGATATAAATATTCTGCCAGACATGTTTAAGCACTTATACCCTTTGTGATGTAAGCTAGGTCCAAGGTATACACATTTTTCCGTGCGATAGCTAAGCTTGTGATCATTGTATGGTCTTAGGCAAGGAAAACAAGCACAACCAAACACCTTTAAGTCTTAAAAAACTAATCTCTTATCAGCCAATAGTCAAGAGAAGACTTACCTTGAAGGATAAGAGTTGGCAAACCATTGATGAGATAGGTAGCATAGGCAAAGGCTTCCCACCAATGATAAAGAGGAATAAAAGCTTGAGCCAACAAGGTCAATCCTTTTTCAACAATGTCTCTATGTCGTCTCTCAGCCCTTCCATTTTGTGCCAAAGTATCGGGGTAGGAGAACCTTGAAAGGGTACCCTACTGGCCACAAAACTAATGTACTCTTACATACTCCCCCCAGTTATCAGATTGAAGTATTTTCGAAGCCCAATACTATTGTTGTTTTATCATAGTAGTAAAGTGTTGTTAGGCAGCTAGAGTGTCGCTTTTCAACCATAGAAGATAAATCCAGGTGTATCTACTACAATCATCCACAAATATAACATAATATCTATACCCTTCAAATGACAAAATTGGTGCAGGCCCCCACAAATCAGTATGCACTAAGTCAAATAAATTAGTAGATCTCGACTTAGAGTTTGGAAATGAAAGAGAATGAGATTTCCCATATTGACAGTAGTCACAAAATTGAACTTCATCATTCATAGTAGTAGGAAGATTACATTGTTTAATGATAAGTTCTAAAGTTCTCAAGGCAGGATAACCAAGACGTTTGTGCCGTAAGTTTTTAGACACTTTGTTCCTAGGGGACTTACTAAGACTAGACAAACTTAAAGCAGACAGATGGTTATTTTTATGCACTAAATGCTTCTGATCAGACTCTTCCATAGGTATTCCTCTTGAACAGACTTTAACATCCTTAAGTTGGTAAAGACCATTTTTATGTTGCCCCTTCAGCATGATTAGCCCCGTATCCTTATCCTTAATGAGACAAAAATCATTGTGAAACTCAATAAGTATGTTATTATCTTTAGTAAGTAATGAAATAGAAGAAAAGAAGACGACACAAGAAGTTTACGTGGAAAACTCTAATTCAGGGAAGAAAAACCACAGAAGAAAAGGACTTATTATTTAATACCATACCTACAATAAACCCAACCTCAGATATAAATAGAATGAGGTGAAACCCTAATTTAGCAAATATAGCATAAATTACAAAAAGACCCTTAGGGCTAATTCAACATATTTCAAAACTCCCCCTCAAGTTGGGGCATAGATATCGGCAAGACCCAACTTGCTAATACAAGCATCAAACGTCTGTCTCAATAACCCTTTCGCAAAAACATCTGCAATCTGTTGGACTGAAGGTACATAGGGAATACAAATAGCTCCGCGATCTAACTTTTGTTTAATAAAGTGCCTGTCAATTTCCACATGTTTGGTTCTATCATGTTGCACGGGATTATTCGCAATACTGATGGCAGCCTTATTATTACAATACAGCTTCATGGGCCCCGGACTACTCTCGTGAAGATCAGATAAAACTTTCTGCAACCAGATTTCTTTACACACTTCCAGATTCATAGCTCTATACTCTACCTCAGCACTACTTCTAGCCACTACACCCTGTTTTCTACTCCGCCAAGTTACCAAATTTCCCCATACAAAGGTACAGTACCCTAAGGCTGACCTTCTATCAGTCACAGATCCGGCCCAATCTGAGTCAGTATATGCCTCGATGCTCCGTGTGTCATGTTTCCTGAACACCAAGCCCTTCCTAGGGGTGGACTTTAGATATCTCAAAATTCGAGTCACAGCTTCCATGTGCTCCTCATATGGACTCTGCATGAATTGACTTACTACACTCACAGCATAGGAGATGTCGGGCCTAGTATGAGACAAGTAAATCAGTTTTCCTACTAAGCGTTGATAACTCTCCTTATTCACAGAAACTCCTTCCAAAATACTTTTCAGTTTGCCATTGACCACAATAGGAGTGTCAATAGGTTTGCATCCAGTCATTCCTGTTTCCTTTAACAAGTCTAGAGTGTACTTCCGCTGAGATACAGATATTCCTACTTTTGATCTTGCCACTTCCATCCCTAGAAAATACCTTAAACTACCAAGATCTTTGATTTCTGCCGTGTCATCCCCTGATAGAATGATGTCATCAACATACACTACCAACACAGCAATCTTTCCTAAGGGTGATTTTTTGGTAAACAAGGTATAATCAGAATACCCCTGAACAAACCCTTGGGACTTAACAAACACAGTGAACCTGTCAAACCATGCCCTAGGGGACTGCTTCAATCCATATAAAGACTTCCTGAGTTTGGAAACATCATTCCCAAACTTAGCTTCGAAACCTGGAGGTGGACTCATATAAACTTCCTCTTCCAATTCACCATTTAGGAATGCGTTCTTTACATCTAGTTGATGTAGGGGCCAATCTTTATTTACGACGACAAACAGAAGAACACGAATCGTGTTTAACTTAGCCACAGGGGAAAAAGTTTCTGAATAATCAATCCCATACGTCTGAGTGAACCCTTTAGCAGCTAACCTGGCTTTATACCTCTCGAGTGTTCCGTCAGACTTATACTTCACTGTGAACACCCATTTACAACCAACTTTTTTGTGACCTCTAAGGAGAGCTACTAACTCCCAAGTCTTATTTGCCTCAAGAGCTCTCATTTCTTCCATTACTGCTGATTTCCACTCGAGAACTTCCATGGCCGCATGTACACTGGTAGGTATTGCTAAAGCATCCAGCTAAGTAGTAAAAGCCTTAAAACCAGGAGATAAGTTACTATAGGTTAGAAAACTATGCAAATGGTATTTTGTACATGACCTGGTTCCCTTTGTCAGAGCAATTGGCATATCCAGAGTGGTATCATAGTTGTCAGTTTTCGTCTGTCCCTCTTTAGTATCAGACTTTTTAGATAATTCTGCATCTTCTTGAGGATCTTTCAGCACCTCATTACCTCCTGAAGTTTCAACCTTCTCTGAGCTCATTTCATCATTTTCTATGTTCCCAGAATTTTCTTCAAGACTCTCCTCTGAAACAACGGGATCTTGAACCTGAGCTGGTTCCGACGCTTGGACACTTTCCGATGGAACACCAGAGGTTTCCTGAATTTCCTTTCTGAGATTCTTCCTATAGTATGTTATCCAGAGCACTTTTCTAGTAGGAAGAACCAACACGGGAACAACAGGAACAGAGTTAGGTTCAAGACTAGATAGACTAGGTCCAGGAACATTGGGGCTAGGCTCAGGTTCATGAATATTAGGACTAGGCTCAAGATTGAGGCTAATGGGTACGGAGTACGTGGAACTGTTAGTCTTTTCATTCGTGGTCTCCCCCCTAAAGATGACTAAGGGGAAAGAACGGTTTATCTTCAAAGAACGTGACATCTATAGTGACAAAATATTTTCTAGAAGATGGATGAAAGCATTTATAGCCTCACTGATGAAGGGTATACCCGATAAACACACTTTTTTTAGCTCGTGGAGCAAACTTAGTCCAGTGTGGATCATGAGTATGAACAAAGGCTGTACACCCAAACACATGAAGAGGAACCTCAAGAATAAGATGGGTAGACTGATAGGACTCTTTGAAGCACTCAAGAGGGGTTTAAAACTTTAGAACTCGTGAAGGCATTCTATTAATTAGATGAGCTGCGGTAAGAACCGTATCTCCCCACAGGTACGAAGGGAGAGACACTGGAATTATCAAGGAACGAGCAACTTCAATGAGATGGCGATTTTTCCGTTCAACCACCCCATTTTGTTGTGGAGTATATGCATACGAGTTTTGATGGATGATCCCTTTTGACACTATGAATTCCTAGAAAGTGTGGTTGACAAACTCACGACCATTGTCACTCCAAAGAATGGAAATCTTTGTGTTGAACTGTGTTAATACAGTGGTATAGAACTGTTTGAAGGTAGATAAAACCTCGAACTTATTAGGAAGGAGATATACCCATGTAAGTCGGGTATGGTCATCGATGAAAGTTACAAACCACCGTTTACCAGACAGGGTAGAGATGCCTTAGGGACCCCAAACATCACTGTGGACCAGGTGAAAAGACTGGGTAGGTTTATAGGGCTAAGAAACAAACGACACGCAAGGTTGTTTAGCACGTATACAGACATCACAAGATAATGAAGAAACATTCACATTATGGAATAAATGAGGAAATAAATATCGCATATATTGAAAACTAGGATGTCCAAGACGAAAATGCCACAATAAATGATTTGTTTCAGACATAGTAAACGAAGATAAAAGACTAGTCCTAAACAAGCTTCTAGAGGAAGCATCTGCAGAAAGGAAATATAGGCCTCTATCATATCGGGCAGTGCCAATCGTCTTCCCCGAGCTCAAGTTCTGAAACAAATCAATATCTAGTGAGAAGACAACTATACAGTTCAAATCTTTTGTTATTTTGCTTATTGATAATAAGTTGTAAGAAATTTTGGGCACATGTAAGACATTTTGCATAGTTAATCCTTGAAATAGTGACAGTCTGCCTTTTCCAGCAACAAGAGCAAAGGACCCATCCGCAATTCAAATCCTCTCATTTCCAACGCTTGGACAGTATGAGAGAAACTGGTCGGATGAGCCAGTCAAGTGATCGGTCGCTCCTGAATCTAGAATCCATAACTCATTCCCTTCAACAAGGAAACTAAAAGATTGAGGGTTACCTGATTGAGCAACTGTTCCGATCCCTATGGTACTTGAATCACTAGGATTGGTCACTAGAGGCTGTGTCTGAGATTGTGCAACCCCCTCAACTGATTCACCCATTAGAGCACGCCCAGATTTTGACTTATCATTTGGAGGGCGATGTTTACCATTTGGAGGGCGACCATGCAATTTCTAGCACTGGTCCTTCGTGTGCCACTATTTTTTGCAATGCTCATATACTGGAGGTGTTTTACTATTCTGCTTGTCACCATCAGCTCCAGCGGACTTTACCCCGAAGGCAGCTGACTCTACAGTGGTAAAACTCAGCACGTTCATTGCACTCGATCTATCTTCTTCCAATCTAACCTCTGAACAGATCTCCATGAGAGACGGAATTGGTTTCTGCCCTAGTATTCGACTACGAACTGTATCAAATTTGGGGTGCAGCCCGACAAGAAAATCATACACACGCTTAACCTCTTCTATCTTGGAGTATTGAATTCCATCTTGTGGGCAGTTCCAGATGATCTCCCGATATAGATCCATTTCTTGCCATAACAACGACATCTTGCTGAAGTATGACATTACATCCATGCTCTCTTGTTTGAATTTGTGAACCTGTTTACGTAGAGTATACAGGCGGGATGCATTCTGACGCCTCGAATATAACCATCGGACTGCATCCCAAATATCTCGGGCAGTGGCTGAATAGAGTAAAGGTTTCCCGATTTGTGGTTCCATGACACTGATTAACATTGAGCAGAGCAAAGAATCCTCTACCTTCCAGACACGCTCTTGAGGATCCCCAGGATTCGGTCGTGGTATCTCTCTAGCCAAATATCCAAACTTATGGCGTCCCTCAAGAATCATTTTAATTGTTTGGGACCAAGAGAAGTAATTTTGCCCATTCAACTTCTCTCCCGTGATCATTCCTGCAGAATTTCCAATTGTTCCAGATAAAAAATTAGAAGTTGGAAGAGTAGGAAACATTGATACCGGATTTTCTGAATACATCGGGGAAGAATCATAGCCATTCAATCTGGCTCCAAGGGCGGCCATCTATTGCTGGAGACTAATTAATTATTGTTAGAGTTCCCCATGAGATTCAGATCTGGAACTTTTCTGTCTAAAACCATGGGATTTTCTTCAATGGAATCACCCATTTGAAACTGGGGCTAAACTGGATACACATGAGGAAGAAGCTGTCCACCATGGTACTATGAAGAAGCTACTGTCGGAAGTCCACCGGCGGCAAAGTTTGGCAACCCGTGACCGGCGCTGCTCCCAGACGGCTGTGATAGTAGGTAACGGACAGAAGGCTCGACAATCGACTGCGAGGTTGAAGAAATCGTGCCAATCTGACCCGACCCGACAGTTGGAGCAAACCCACGACCGTCTGATGCAGCTTCAGTTCTGTGCGACACTGAGGTACCAATCGGCTGTAAATCGATCGCATACGCCAGCTGGAAGACGTGTGAAGCTGAGACGGTCAAGGTACCGATCGGCTGTAAATCGATCGTATGCACCGGCTGGGGGACGTGCGAAGCTGAGACGGTTGCGTGCGAAGTCGAGGGTCCGATCGATTGTGACCTGTTCACGTGCGCCGGCTGGAGAGCATGACCTTCCTCGATGGTGTTCGGCTGGAACGGCTGAGTCTGGAAGCTAATTGGCACGCCGGCTGGAGCAAACCCACCACCTGCTATTCGGCTCGCTGGCTCGATCTGTTCAGCTGAGCCACTTAGGATAATGGTTCGGAGATAGCGGTCAACTGCTGCTTGAATCACAACCTCATTAGTCAGCGTACCTTCACCTATCAAGTTTGATGACTGAGTTTCTTCTATCGGGGCTAGGGTTTCATCACCTTGCTCTGATACCATATTGAAATAGAAGAAAAGAAGGCAATACAAGGAGTTTATGTGGAAAACCCTAATTCAGGGAAGAAAAACCACGGTAGAAAAAGGACTTATTATTTAATGTCATACCTACAATAGACCCAACCTCAGATATAAATAGAATGAGGTGAAACCCTAATTTAGCAAATATAGCATAAATTACAAAAATGGCCTTAGGGCTAATTCAACGTATTTCAACAGTAAGCTTGAACACACTCACAAGATTTTTGGTAATATTAGGCACACACAAAATATGTTTCAAATTCAGCTTACTATTACCATTCAAAAGATAGGTATCACCTATATGCGAGATTCTAAGATTATCACCATTTGCAATGACAATCGAATCCTTACCTCCATATTCATTCGGATTCCCTAGATTGGTGTAGTCAGTTGTCACATGGCTTGAGCCACCACTATCGGCATACCAGCTTGGATCAGTGAGGGTTTCAGGGTCTGCCATGAAAGGTTGGGGAGTATGAGAAGCAACAAGAGCAGACTGACTATGTGGGGGTCCCTTGTTTTGTTGTTGGCTGGTGTTACCTCCTTTGCTTTGTGAGAAATTTGGTGGTGCCAACTCTTTTTATAACGCCCATAATAGTAGTATGCAGTATGATCGAGTCGACCACACACTTGACAGGTTGGTTTGTTGCCTCTTCCTCTGCCTCGACCTCTGTTACTACTATTCCCTCTCTGATTTCCACTTGGACTATTGTTGTTGCTGCCTTAAGGCCTTTGATTCGAATTGATAGAGGAGCCTCTGCTGTTAGCCATGTTGACAGTGGCATTGTGACTGAATCCTGTTGACACTTTGTGCACAGCTTGATGATCTAAACGTTTTTCAAAAAGAAGCAACTATGACTGCATATCCAACCAGGACACATCCATTTTACTTTAAATGGTAGCCACCACTACATTGTATTCCTCATCCAACCCTTGAAGCACCTGTGACACCAAAGCCCTAGTAGAGACTGAACTACTAGCATGTTCAAGATTTTCAGAGTTATTTTTCATGATTCTTAAGTACTCTTCCATTTTCAAGTTACCTTTGCGAGTAGATTGAAAGACTTACCTGAGGTAATCTTCTTCAGTGTGCGATTGAACTCCAAAAAGTTGGTTGATGCTGTCCCATAATGCCCTGGCACTCTCACACCTCATGACTTGAACTGCAACTTCAGGGGTCATCAAGTTGTACAGCCACCCAAGTAGTAGCTGATCAACCGCCATCCAGGCTTCATACTGAGGATTCATCTCAATGATCAAAGTGGAACTCGAGCCCCCTACACTTCCACTTGAGCCTCCATCAGATGTGGAAGCTCTGGCAACAACTTCGCCGAACAACGCAGCTTCTGTGGCAATCGCCTCTCCACCTGCAGAAGGCTGAAGATACATTGGAGGACATGGTTTTTGGCCGGTGAGATGGCTTTCAAGTCTATAGCTCCTCAAGATCGGTAGAGCAAGATTCTTCCACAATAAGAAGTTGCTCCGATCGAGTTTTATCGAAGTAATTTGGTTAAGGAGTTGGTTCAATGGAGGGCTGCTAAACACAGTATTTGAGGGGTTCAAAAAAGAGCTGCCATTGGGGTTGGCGTTGGCCATAATAAAAGCTCTAATACCAAGTTAACGTAAAAAAGGAAATGAAGAGACATAAAATGAAAAGGCAGGGGAGCTCAAACGACAACCTGCAGAATTAATTTTCTCACTTGATATATTCAATCAAATCCCTTACATTTAAATATACAAACCCAAGGACAAAAGGGCAAAATAATAAATGAATAAAGAATAATTTGTGTACTGGTGTAAGCAATCTGTAGGTGATCCTTAGACCAATCATAAAGCATCCTAACAAATCCTGTTGAGTGGGAATCACTATTAATTGTAATCCTATGTGGCTCTACTGTTATATTTGCTTTGCTGACGTGGACTTTTTCTTTCTTCTCCTCAATATTATTGAGGTCTATTGTAAAATTTGAAAGATTATATATATATATATATATTCGTTTAAAAAGAATGGTAGAATTGTGAAACTTTTCTTTTCAAATTTTTTTAGAAAGGAAAAAAAAAAGTGTAGAAACGTGGTCGATGATGTACGAAACTTGTGTAATAAAAAAATGGGATGGCGTGGAAGCATATTGTAAATTTCAAACATTTAAACGTAACTTGTTATTTATTAATGTAGTTCATTTTCATTCTTTACGACCTCTTTTAGTTATTAGGCGTTCACATTCACTAAAGTTGAATACTGTATTAAATCGTACATATTTAAATTCCTAGAAAATTTGAAAAAGAAAATTATGTCGATTTCTCGGAATCTCCTTCCTTAAACAACATTTTATTTCTAATTACCGGGAGTTGACATTTTAATTTTTCAAACCTTTTTATTATTTTTTTAAATTTCTCGGAAGCTATTTATTCATTTATTTATTTTGCTTGGTGTCAAGTAATCCACGCATCATTTTTCAGTAGTTTTTTTTTTTTCAGTTAGCTTAGCTGCATTTGACTTTTCTTATATATATAATTGCATGAAAAGTGTTTAGTTTCAAATACTCCTTACTATATATTATTCAAATTTTTATTGTCAAATTCAATTTCGTAAACTATTCATCATTCTCTCCCTCTCTCTCTCTCTTTTTAAAAAATTATAGGAAAAAATAACACTTTTAATTCTTAAATTAAAAATGTTACACTTGTCTTTTACACTTGTTCATTTTCATTTGATTCTTAAGAGTTAATATGAAGAAGACCCAACAATAAAAATTAATATAAAATATAGAGAAAATAATATTGTGTAGTGGTTTGAACACACGATCCTCGTAGACCATATGCTTTCTACTATCTTAAATCACCAATCAACAAATGACCTAAAAACTTAAATTGATGATGGAAACTTAGAAAGTATATTTAATATGATATCATCTAATATAATTAAAAAATTCACAATAATTATATTAAATTAATTAATGGAAAGTTAATATTAAATAACAAAAGTGATCATTAATGAAAATCTAAGGATAAAAGATCTAAGGATAAAAGAGTAAAATTTTGAAACATAAATATCAAATATGAACTAAACTCTCTTAAAAAAAGAAACTAAACTTAAAATTCAAAAGAAAAAAAAATGTAACATTTTGAAAGCAGTGAACTATTTTATTTTGAGTTCTAAAATTATGGAGTGGAAATTAATTATTAGTTTTTCATGACTGTACGTATTAGCTTATTCATAAACTTTGTGATTTAATTTTGAGATAAAAGATGCATGATTAAAATTTGTTGGGAGTGACGACAAAAAGGGCATTTATATATGCTTCGGTTGCCATTGTCGGATTACGAAAAATAAGATTAAAGATAGATATAAAAATTATTGGAACAAAAACTTTCTCATTTGGGTTGTTCCTTTGAAAGTCAACCAAATGCGTGTTTGACCAAAGTTTATTTTATTATATTTGGAAAACGACCCCGATTTAATCTCGTTCATTGTTTTTGTGCAAACATTCAATCAATTATTTATTTATATGGACTTCCTTCAAATTTATAATTAATCATTTGAACTAATTAAATGATCTATTATCCAATACTTTGGATATTTTTAGCCGCCGTATAAAATGTAGTTTTGATTAAGGAATTCAAGGTTGATTTTTACGAAATTAGTATGAAGATCTAATTTAGTTTTATAATATATGGTAAAAACAATGCCTAAAAATATTGGTAAAAACAATCCATCCTATTTTATATTTTGAAATTATGTTTTATTTTCTTAAAATGACTGCCAAACAAAACTTATTGATGTGACAACCAGTGTATAAGAAATAAAAAAGAAATGTTACAATATTAACAGTTCAATAATTTCAACTTTCCCACTCAATTTAACTAAAAAAATATGTATTCCACGTCATTTACAACATGATTCAAATAATCAATTTTCATACCATTGTCATGCTAATTTATGTTTGAAACTAACACCAAAGTTTTGAGGGATTGATAATAATCTAACACATAAACAACAATGACGATGTTAATAGATGTTTTAAAAAATTTCATTTTCAATTGGTAAAATTAAGGAAAATATCAATTTATACCTTTAAAGTTTAGAGAAAATATCAATTTAAATCCAAAATTTTTGTTAATGTATCAATTTACCCCCTTCATTACGTTTCGTTTGGAAAATTTTCGTGTGACATTTATATTGTATCAATTAAAGCACTAAACTTTCATATATAAATTAATCTAGACTTTTAAGTTGGAATTTTCTTTGAAAATCGTATATTTTGTAAAACTAATATTTGAAGAAGCCTACACATGTTTGAAAATTAATGCATGGATGATTTTCAAAAGTAATCGTAATGGAAGGCTTAAATTGATTGACTCATAAAAATTTGAGAATTCATTTGACTCAAATCATAAGTTTCAAAAGATATTTATCAAACAAAATCTAAAAAGGTGCAAATAGATGCATTTACAAAAGTTCAATATTTAAATTAATACAATTATTAGTTTAGGGTTTAAATCGGTACAGTTCCCAAGTTTAAGGGTAAAAATTAATACTTGTCCTAAAAATTAGATAACCACGTGATTGATGCTTCTTACATTTTAATATATTTCTTAGCAACTTAGATAATATAGCTACAAGTTCAGAGTTTTAATTGATATAACCTTTAACGTTCTATCTTTTTTTAAAAGAAACAACATCGTTACGTTAGCTTCTGACTTGTTGTTAAATAATTATAAGAAGAACGAAAAGAAAAAGGAAATAAAGGAGTTTAAATAAAATAAAGAGTTTGCATGGCAAACGACCAATAATAGATATATATTGTAATTTATCATGGAAAAAGATGGCGTCCTGCCAAAAAAAAAGAAAAAGGAAAAAGGAAAAAAAAAAAAAAAAAAAAAAAAAAAGACAGTTAAAACAAAAAGGGGTCTTTGAACGTAGTGACCAAATTGCCTACATTGTATAATTTTCTTCTAAAAGGACTGCGTGCTTAAAAACACACGTTTTCAGGTTACTTAACCAGGAAAAAAAAATGTAATTTTTTGGGGAAAAAAATTAATTGAACCGTCATTTCATTAAAATAACTCCATGTTTCAAGCATTATTTATATTTAGGTCTTTTTAATAAAACCAAAATGTTGAATACTTTATACGATTCACATATTTTAATTTATAGAATAATAAACGAGAAAAGAGGTGGGAATGAATCATCATATTACAAGAACCTAGTATTATCCTTTGCAAAGAAAACCTAGGATTATGAAATTTCCCACTATATACTATTGTGTTGGAAAGTAAAAATAAGAGACAGAGGCATCGCAATTTTGAAGATTATATGGTCAATAAAGTACAGTGTGTAATGTTTGTTTTATTTATTTAATTTTGTATGATGTCTATTGTCACTATGTACGTTGTATCAATCTAATAAAATTGTAAACCCCACTTGAATGATTAAATTATAAACTGATAATTAAAACGGATAAATGTCATAATTGACTATCCGCCGGCTCCGCCGTCGTTGGTCAACGGAAAGTCCCTCAAATTGTTTCTCTAATATTTCTAATCGCAACCACACGTTCATGTCTCTACTCTTATGTCCTTATGTTATTATCATTATTTGCCTACTGGATTTACATTAATAAATTTAAAAATCATTTTCAGTTTGAACACTATACTTTTGATGGATTAATTTTGTTTATGTTTAGTTGAAGTCTATATTTTTCTATAATTATACAAATGAGAAATATGATTAGGGACGGATCTAGAGTTAGACCATTGGAAGGGTCATATTTTGATCGATTGTTGGTCTCTAAACTTTAGAAAAATAGTAATTTTGGTTTACAACTTTTATAGACATCTAATTTGATCTATAAGCTTTTAAAATATATATATATTAATTCTCATTTGAGAACTTTATGAATTTTAGATTAATGAATTTGTTTTATGACCATTTAAAATAGATATAGTCAAATTCTAAAATCAAATAGAAATTTGTAAAAATTACTTTTTAATTTACAAATTTTGGCTTGGGTTTTAAAACCATCCCTAAAATGTAAGCAACAAAATAAAGAAATTAATAGAGCAAAGTAGTACTTGGTAGGAGTGTTCATGGGTTGAGTTAGGTTGGGTTGAAAGACTTTTTGGAACCCAATTGTTCAATCCAAATAACTTCTATTAAAAAAGAATCCAACCCAACCAATATTTAGGTTGGGTTGGTTCGGGTTAATCATTTATTTAAAATTTTATTCTAAAAAAAATAAAATGTAAATATGTAACATTCTAATTTAATTATTTTCATATATTAAATTAAGATTAACAACTTAATTTCAAAATATATATTGAAATTTTTCTTTCTGAATTGCAAAGAAATTACTTTTAAGAGTTGCTGAAAAATAAATTGTTAAAAAAATATTGAAATTAAATAAAATTAAAATAAATATATGTATAAATAATTATGTTATAAGTAAAAAAATATATATATACTTTAAAGTTAATAATACATTTGGATTGGTTTGGATTGGTTTGAGTTATATTATGTAAACCCATGAATCAACCCAACCCATAAAGTTTTCATTTATTTGAACCAAACCCAATCCAAATGAG
Organism: Benincasa hispida; assembly: GCF_027475165.1. Lineage (NCBI taxonomy): Eukaryota > Viridiplantae > Streptophyta > Magnoliopsida > Cucurbitales > Cucurbitaceae > Benincasa > Benincasa hispida. Next base: position 49,814,138 of record NC_143484.1, on the reverse strand, counting down.
TTGATAACTCAACCCAAACCGCACGGGTTGGGTTAAATTGATCAGTTTTTTCAGATCATTAGATTTTTTGAATACCCCTAATAATTAAAAATAAAAATCAAATCATTATGAAACGGCCTTAGTTTTTGAGTGAATTATTAATGCGCATATATATAAAATTAATCATCAACAACGAAATAAATATGACAACCAAATATAGTTATTTAAATAAGAAAAATTCAAGATTTTCATGACGTGAGCATCTAGATTATTGCGTTTGTTTTGCGGCAATGTAACATGTTTGGGCATCCTAAGATGTCCTTAAGGAGGGCATCTTGAGAATTTAGACGCCCTCCTAAATCATGGGTTTTCAGGATTATGTGTTGAGAGCATTCCTTTTTATTTTTTTAACCCTTCTTTTTTTTAAAACAACTTAATCACTTTTATTTATTTTCATTTTATAATTAAAATAAATATTACGAAGGATGTATTTTACTTTTTTGGTTATATAGTAGTTATTTTTTTGTTTAAAAAGATATTTCTACAAAACAAATATGGTTATTTAAGAATGTTAGACATGCAATTCCAAATTTCTATAATTTCGGGTATATAAAGATCATTCCAATTATCTACGTTCTCAAAAAAAAAAAAAAAAAACTTCCTAATGGTCATATTGTGGAAGTCTTTTTCATCCTAAATAAGAGAGGAAAATAATATCCAAACCATACATTATAAATTGATAAGTATGTATTAAGGATGTCTAACCTAATTTATACTCAAGACATAGACAAGCTAGGGTGTTATCTTTTTTACCCTAAATTGAACAAATGCGTACTTTAGCTTTAGTTTACAAAAGATTAACATTTGTATGAATAAACTTTGTGGTAAAAGGCAACGAAGAAAATCATATTAGTAAAAACAGAAGAAAACTATTTCCACTAGCCAACCATAGAAAAATTAATTAATTATATTTCAAAAAGTTAAACCAACCAAGTAGATTAGTTTGAATAAATTAAAGAATTACACAACTTTTCAATCTCCAAATCAAACCATTATAAAATGAAGTTTCACATGGAAACATCTCTCAATTTGATTCCATCGATTAAAACTAAACTATTGCCCAAATTGTATTTTTATAATTAATAAATATTTTTTTAAAAAAAAAAACCAAGCATTTTATTATAATAATTCATAGATGAACGTCAACGGTCAGAAATCCCTGCCCTTCATTTCACTCCCTTTCTTCAACAATATCTGCCCCCACACATACATTACAAATTAAAAATTTCCCTATATATATTCATATTCCCCCATCTCTCTCTAACAAATTAACCACTTTTTTCCCTCTTTTAATTTTAATTAACTTCACTTCCAATTAAATTACCAATCTCAAAATCCTCTTTTAATTGCTAGTTAATTCCTCCACCATGAGCCCACCTAAATCCTGTGAAATCAATGGCCCTCGCCCCTCCCCTCTCTTAATCCACAAAGATTCTCGTTTTATTCGTAAGCCTCAGCTCCGGCAGCCGGTCATCATTTACACCCATTCCCCCAAAATCATCCATACCCAGCCTAAGGATTTCATGGCCTTGGTTCAACGCCTCACCGGCTTCAACCCACCGCCGCCCCCGCCGCCGTCTAATGCCTTGTCGTTATCGTTTTCAGAGAGAAATTTTAACGACAATGATTCTTCGTCGGGTCTGACGACGGAGGAGGAGATCAATGAATGTGGGGATCAGAAACAGAGTGTGGTTTTGAAACAATTAGTGCAGAGGCAGAGTAATTCTTCCCTTCTTAGATATTCTTCTGATGTTACGACGCCGTTTTCCTCCCCTGCTTTGATTAATTCCTTGTCCCCTTCTTTCATGGAGTTTCTTAAAGCCCTCCCTGAATTTTAAATCATCTTCATTTCCAACCGTTTTTTCTTTTCTGGGAATTTAATCTTATTCCTTCTTCTCTGTTCTTTACATCATTCTTAGTGTATTCTACTTCCGTTCGAAATTACAGATTGTATAATTTGTGAATTACTTATATAATAATTCAATTCATTCTTTTCCATATATATGAACCCTTTGATTTTTATCATTATCTTTTAATTCAGTTATTTGTGATTGAAGATTTGATGATGGGGGTTGAGTTTTATTGCGTTCCTCTATATTTGGTGGTCAATTATGTAAGGCTTATTATTTATTTCTTACTTGATTGTTGGCTATCTCATGAAGATCGACTATCCATCCTAATCTAATTAATTTCTTCGGATTAAGTGATCAAGTTTAAAAGTCAACTTGGGTAAATTTATAGGCCAAGTTTTCTTAAACTTTTTTTTTTTTTTTTTTTTTTAACATAACATATATCATCATTCTTTAAAAGTTGAAATATTACTTAACCTTTGATAAATATTTTATTACTACTTTTAGAGTATTGAAATTTAACTGCCTAGAAGGAGAGAGCAGTTCTTTAATAGACATCTCTAGAGTTAAATAACTTAAAAGAGCAATACCTAGATATTCCCTTTTCTATACATACACAAAAAATATATTTTATTTTATTATTTTCTTTTTGACTTGTGTCAAATTTTAATTAGGTGCAACAAAATAAATGTAGTCCAAGGTGCTCTCCAAGTATTTTCCTAACCTAAATATGGTAAATACGAATACATATTTAATTGAGGTTATTGTTCGACTTGTTGACTGCATATTAAAATTTTTTACTTGATGATTCGAAGTACCATCCAATATGAAAATTTGAAGTTATTGTTATAACTACATGTTTGTCTTAACATTCTAAAAGATTTGTATTTTAGGAGTGGTTTTATAATTTGTATGACAGGTCAATTTTGAATCAAATGACAAAGTTAATAGTAGTTTTGTGTTTTTGTCTAAATTATATATGTTAATATAGAAACTTGAAAACAACTTCAAGTTGTTACAAATCTGTTACATTCAAGCTACCTTTATATACACTTTGTAACTAATTGTACTTGTAAGAGAGAAAATGTAATATTTCCTAATAAAAACTCCCGTTAGCTTCTTCGTGGATATAGGCTATCCTTGGCCGAACCACGTAAACCATCGTGTTCATCTTTTTCTCCGATCATCTTGTTCGATCGTGTACCTTTGAGCCATCGGTCGTGTAGCATTTAGCCATCGATTGTTTACTTCAACACCTTTATCATGTAGATCGTCATCGTCTTGAACCCCATCGTCTAGACGATCTTCAGTAAAGCCTTCATCTTCTAAACGACTTTTCCCTTATCGTCTAGACGACTTCCTACTTTACCTCCAATCAGCTAGACGATTGCAGCCTCATCGTCCAGGCGATTTCCAGCAGCATCTCCCTCCGGTTCTCTCTTTAGACATTAGAGTTCTACAATCAACAGCCATCAAGGTGTAGGGTGGAGATTTCTCATCACACAGATTGTGCTTTTAGCATATAGTTTTTTGTTTGTGTGATTATCAAATGTGGTATCCGGTATTCAGAATAGGGCCTGAGTCTTATTAAGCCCAAAAAGATCAAGTGTAGTGTGTATATTCAGCCCATATTTCACTTTTCAAGCTCAACAAGTAGTATCAAAGCTTGCAAGAAAGCTTCAAGATTAGTCATCAAGAAGCAAAATCTTGAAGCTTTTCAGTTAAAATTTGAAATAGATATGGCAGCAGCAATGAATGATATTGAAAAATTTGATGGGAAAGACGATTTTGGTTTGTGGAAAGCCAAAATCAAGTCTATCTTGGGACAATAAAGGGCACATAAGGCCCTAGAGGATCCAGCCAAGTTACCAAGCACTGCAACAAAAGAAGAAAAAAAAACATGGAGCTAATTGCTCATGGAACACTGGTTTTAAACTTGTCTGACATTGTCCTAAGGCAAGTGATCGACCAAGCTATATGAGACTAAAAATCTGTCCAACAAACTTTTCCTAAGGGAAAGGTTCTTTACCTTCAAAATGAGTGCTTCTAAATCCTTAACAAAGAATCTAGATGATGAGATTGGAGTAGATAATGAAGCTTTTGTGCTTCTCAACTCATTTTCGGATTCCTATAAAGATGTGAAGACTGCCCTAAAATATGGAAGAGATTCCCTAACTACTAACATCATTATTTCTGCTCTTAAAATCAGAGAAATGGAACTTATAACTAGCAAGGAAGACAAGCCTAGTGCAGAGGGCTTATTTTAAAGGGCAAGTCAAAACAGAACAATAAGAAAAAAGGAAAACAGAGCTCAACTGGAGAAGGAAAAGAAAAGTCCAAGGTTAGATGTAAATATTGCAAAAAACTTGGACATTTAATCAAGGATTGCAAAACTTTGAAGTGGAAGAATGAGCAGAAAAACAAGCAATCACAACCACAACCAAAAATCCAACCTAATCAGCCAGGTTAAGCCTCAATTTGTGAGGACTCTTACTTCTATTCAGATGCTTTGGCTACCTCTAATTGTAAGGCAGAAGAAGAAGCTAATAAGAACCTAGATTGGGTTCTAGATTCAGGGTGTTCTTTCTACATGACACCCCATAAAGACTGGTTTAGTACCTACAGAGAGTTGGATGGAGGATCTGTCTACATGGGAAATAATAACTCATGTTCAGTGGTTGGGATTGGCTCAGTCTCACTAAAACTTGAAGATGGAACAGTCAAACTATTGAGGAATGTCAGACATGTGCCTAAGCTGAAGAGAAATCTAATTTCACTAGGCAAGCTTGATTCTATTGGTTGTGAATACAAAGGCAAGAAAGGTTATTGTGAAGTCTTGAAGAACAGTAAGCCTATCCTTAGAGGGGTGAAGATTAATGGAGTGTATGTTGTTCAAGGAGTTCATAAAGTTCACTCAGCTTTGATTGTGACTCAGAAGCAGCCTACTGAAGGAGATCTTTGGCACAAAAGACTCTCACACATTAGTGCCAAGGGTCTACATGCTCTTGCCAACCAAGGAATTCTACCTAAGGGATTTCATCAAAGTCTATCTTTTTGTGAACATTGTGTGATAGGGAAGGCTACTAGGCAGAGTTTTGTGAAGGCTCAGCACAAAACCAAGGCCATCATTGACTATGTGCATTTGAACCTTTCACCTTTTCAATCCTTAAGTGGAGCTAAGTATTTCTTAACCTTTGTTGATGACTATTCTAGAAAAAGTTGGATTTATTTCCTTAAATATAAAGATTTAGTTTTTGAAAAGTTTAAAGAATGGAAGATCATGGTTGAAAAATTGTCTAACTGTCAAATTAAGTGTTTAAGAACTAGTAATGGGCTTGAGTACTATGCAGAGGAGTTTAATGCTTTTTATAGACAGCATGGTATAGCTAGACACAAGAAAGTTAGGTATACACCTCAGCAAAATGGGGTGGTAGAGAGATTGAACAGAACAATAATGGAGAGAGTAAAAAGCCTATTGTCTGATGCTATACTTCCTGAAAAATTTTGGGCAGAAGCAGCCTCATACACTGTCTATACACTAAACAGATGCCCTCATGCATCTCTTAATCTTCTAACTCCTGAAGAAAGGTGGACCAAACAACCTCCTAACTTGAATAACCTAAGGGTGTTTGGTTGCACTGGTTTTGTTCATCAGAGTAAAGGGAAATTAGTTACCAGAGTTGTGAAATGCATGTTTTTGGGCTTCACAGAAGGTGTTAAGGGGTTTAGAATGTGGCACCCTACTGAGAAGAGATGTATCACCGGCAAAGATGTTGTTTTCAGAGAAGATGAAATGTATATGAAGAGATCTAATCCTAATGTTTCAGTACCTCAAATGAAGAATGATAAAATTGAGGTGGAGCAAGTTCTAATCCCTACTTCTAATCCTTTAAGCTCTGAGTCATTTTTTGATCAACTACCTCATCTAGAAGAAGAAGTAGAAGATGCCACTATTGATCTTGAGCAAGAAGAACCATATTTGAGAGGGTACAGCCTAGCTAGAGATAGGCAGAGAAGAACCATTATGCCAACTTCAAGGTATGAAGACTACTTAGCTTTGAATACTTCTGATTTATCTAATGATTCAGAACCTTAACCTTTGAAGAAGCAGTGAGTTGTTCTAAAGCTAAGATGTGGATAGAAGCTATGAATGAAAAGATTGATTCACTAGTGAGAAACAACACTTGGGAGTTGACACCTTTTTCAAAAGGATGCAAACCAATTGCATCCAAATGGGTGTACAAGTTAAAGGAGGGTTTCCCTAATGATCAAAGACCTAGATATAAAGCTAGGTTGGTTGTTAAGGGTTTTACACACAGGCTGGGTGTTGATTTCAATGAGATTTTTTCTCCAGTGGTCAAGCAGACTTCTATTAGATTGTTGTTATCTATTATAGCTCAAAATAACTTAGAGCTAGAGCAACTAGATGTTAAAACAACTCTTCTACATGGCTTTCTAGAGGAAGTTTTCTATATGAGCCAAACTAAGGGGTATGAGGTCAAAGGGAAACAAGAGTATGTATGCCTACTTAAAAAGTCTATCTACAGCCTCAAACAGTCCCCTAGATACTGGAACAGAAAGTTTAGTGATTTTGTATAGAAGAATGACTTTTATAAAAGCTCCTATGACAGCTGTGTTTACATAAACACATATTCTTACACTCATCCTATCTACTTGTTACTATATGTGGATGACACGCTTTTATCAGGAGCAACTATGAAAGAGTTAAATAAAGTAAAATATTTACTCAAGTCAGAGTTCGAAATGAAAGACATGGGTAATGCAAATAGAATACTAGGCATTAACATTATCAGAAACAGAAAAACAAGTATTCTAAGCATTGATCAGTCACAATATTGCAATAAATTGTTAAAGAAGTATCAAATGACAGAGGCCAAATCAGTATCTACTCCTATAGCTAACCATTTCAAACTCTCAGCAAAGAATTCACCCAGAGAATCAGACATTGAACGTCAGAAGATAATGTCAATAGTCCCCTATTCCCAAGTTGTGGGAAGCTTAATATATCTAATGGTGTCTACAAGACCTGACATTGCCTATGCTACTAGCCTGGTAAGTAGATATATGGCTAATCCGAGTAAGAGGCACTGAGAGGCAACAAAGTGGATAATGAGGTATCTTAAGGGTACTTCTAATGCTAAACTAATGTACCAACAACTTCCAGACAGTGAACTAGAGCTGATTGAGTATGTTGACTCAGATTATGCTGGAGATCTAGACAAGAGAAGATGATTATCAGGGTATATCTTCCTATATGGAAGGTGTGTCCTAAGCTAGAAGGCTTTACAATTAGTAGTGGCCCTTTCTACTACTGAAGCAGAGTTTATTGCCCTTTCAGAGGCAGTAAAAGAAGGCATATGGCTAAAGGGTCTCCTATGTGACATCAGAATCAAACAAAATATAGTGAAGATATTTTGTGACAATCAGAGCACCATACATTTATCTAAGCATTTTCAGTACCATAACAAAACTAAACATATTGATGTTAAATATCATTTCATTCGAGAATAGATAGAAGCAAAACAGATTGAAGTTTTGAAAGTACATACCTCAGAGAATGCCTCCGACATGTTGACAAAGACAGTCACTCAGCTCAAACTCAGAAGTGCCTTGATATTATAGGGTTTGAGCTGAGAGACAAAGATTAAAGAAGAAGACAGTCAGATTAGAGAAGCTGAAGAAAACTTGAAGTTTATTTCAAGGTGGAGATTGTTAATACAGAAAGGTGAAAACAACTTCAAGTTGTTACAAATCTGTTACATTCAAGCTACCTTTATATACACTTTGTAACTAATTGTAAGTGTAAGAGAGAAATATTGTACAGAGTGTGCAAGAAAGCTTGAGACTTATCTTGTAGCAATCTTGTAATGTTCCCTAATAAAAACTCCTGTCAGCTTCTCCGTGGACGTAGGCTATCCTTGGCTGAACCACGTAAACCATCGTGTTCATCTTCTTCTCCGATCGTCTTGTTCTATCGTGTACCTTTGAGCCATCGATCGTGTAGCATTTAGCCATCGATCATTTACCTCGGCACCTCTATCGTGTAGACTGTCATCGTCTTGAACCCCATCGTCTAAACGACTCTTCCCTTATCGTCTAGACGACTTTCTGCTTTACCTCTAATCGGCTAAACAATTGCAGCCTCATCGTCCAGGCAATTTCCGGTAGCATCTCCCTCTGGTTCTTTCTTTTCTTTTCTCTGTATTTTCTCCGCAATAAAGAAAAGAAAAGAATAGACATTAAAGTTCTACAATCAACAACAATGCCCTTCCTAATCTTAGCCATCAAGGTGAGGGTGGAGATTTCTTATCAGACGGATTATGCTTTTAACACATAGTTTTTTGTTTGTGTGATTATCAAAGGTGGTATCCGGTATTCAGAATAGGGCCTGAGTCTTATTAAACCCAGAAAGATCAAGTGCAGTGTGTATATTCAGCCCATATTTCATTTTCAAGCCCAACAATATAATACCATACCACAACGTTTAATTTGCTAAAATAGGAACGACTTCTTAATTGGCTATCCTCTGTTTTTAGAGAGAATGAGTGTATTATTTTAATTTGTTTTTAATGAATAAAACTATTTTCTCCAAATAATAATAGGTTAAAAATCACCTTTTTGTTCCTGAATTTTCATAGAAGCACCTAGAGTTAGTCTATCTTTGAAATTTATATAATTTAGTCAATTTAGTTTTTATATTTTTAAATTTCTAATAAGTAAAATATTAAGATTTATGGATCGAATTCCTACCATCTTTAGTGTACTATAAAAACTACAATTAAAAGACTAAATTTTACTTCAAAAATTACTTAAATGTCCAAAGAAAAAAGTGTTTTTACTCGAAGCTTCTAAATTTTTTTATCAATCAAAATATAATTTATAGGCAAAGCATTGAATTTCTTTTTAAAATTTCACAGTTCTATCAAATATATGGCTAACTTAATATATCCCAACGAATAAATACATGTTGATGTAAAATCGAAGAGCGCAACGTAAATTTGAATATGGAGAAAATATAATATAATAATAAATAAATAAAATATCAAAATATTAGAAACTATGTAAATAGAAAATATAGAAAATGAAAATTGAAGTGAATTTTCTTACCAATATGTGTGTCTATAAAATCCACAAATGATCATGGTCAATACATGGGATAATGGAGAAGTGACATTTGGTATTTGGACACTAAGCATGAGCATCTAATTTACACATATTTTATGATATTCGTATTACTCCCCCTTAAATTTCTATTATATATATAAAATATATCTCATTAAAACCTTATTAGGAAAAACCCAATGGAAAAAAAAAATTAGTGAAGGAAATAAAAAGAGTACATATTTCATATGATTTATATTCTTAAAAGAATACAATATATTTGCTCCCCCTCATGAAAACATCACATAAGATCTCTTGTCACACCTTTCCCCAAACTACTCTTCTAATCCGAGAAGAGATGTGAAGACAGCAGTTGCCAACCTTCTTATGACAACAACTGTCCAATATACTCCTATAAACCTGTGTCCCTCGCACCTGTTACAACTGTTTAATAGTTCATAATTCACTTTAATACACAATCTCAACAATAGTTTAAAGCATATAGATTACTATTAACCAAAATATCAACTTCAACATGCATAATAGTTCCAACATACCAAGTCTATTACAATCACTATTCGACACAAATCTACCTTGTTCCCTATGACATGAGCATAAAGACTATATTAATAAAACATGATAAGCCACCTAAGCTTCAATTTTCTGAGGGTCTAGGAAATGACTGACTGGAAGAACTGTTAGACCTCGGGACGTCGACCGCTACATGAGGAGGAAAACATTAAAAAGAGTAAGCTGGAAGCCCCGTGAGTGGCTTCTTTTAAGAATATATGCTTCCATAACTCATAGTATAAACAACTTAATAATAAAACATTCTCATTAACATATCAAGATTCAGAAATAATAACTATGAAATAAAGAAAACATAACATGAAAACCTTGCTTTAAAACTCATCGACAAATCCTGTAGAATTCCTCACTCCCTTGCCTTAACATGCGAGAGAGCCCTTTTGCTCCATCCCTACTAATATTAGTTGAGAGAAAACCATTATGCTCAATCTCATCAACGTCGATAACATAAGTCTTATGTGCATGTAGAGCTAAATATGATCCTGTTTACCTTACCATACCTTCGGCGGCAAGAATCGTCATATAACTGGGTACCTTACCATACTTTCGGTACCAAAGCTCAGGAGTAGGTTTTCATATCATCACTCATGTTAACATCATTAAATAGCATGCTTTCAAACTTACGTAAACCAATGGATCACTCATTTAAATGCTAAATCATGACATGAAAACTTAAGTAAAACGCATGGATATTTCATATAAAAACTGTCTTTAGAAACATAAATCATGCGTTAAACTCAATTTCCATTATTAAAAGCATGTGTTGAACATTCAAATAAGAGCAACTATGCGTTGAACATTCATAAATAAAACACTTAAAAAATATTTTGAAACTAGTCTCTCACAGTACTTTGGGTTACTTTCTTAAAGGATTGTAAGCTTCCTATGCGTTTGCCCTATAAGAATAATAAGAGTCTTTGGTTAACTCCTTAGCTTCCTCTCAATCTTATCTTATTATTCAAAATAATGCATGATGAACTTCAATCCTAATTTGACGCATCGTTTCCTTCCTTTACTATGTGATGAAGTATATTGTATTTAAGGCATAACCACACTTAACAAATTCTTACCTTGCGATCAACTAGTGTGTGTGCCAGCTCAAACAAGATACCCATATGCGTCAAAATGTGCTAGCTTTGCCTACGCGACAATGGCTTGTCCACACTTAACATTTGTTGGTCAGCTGCTTGCTTATGCTTGAATTGTAGTTGCCTGCTTGTCCATCCAATCAAAATTTTAGATTTTCACTTTCAGCTTAAATAACTTAAACTCCAGGTACAATCTCATGAAACTTATTTCTAAGGACTTATTTCTACATCTCGACTACCTTACCTTAGAATTCCAGCTTCTGATTCTTTTCCCCTAAGCTTGGAATTCACCAATTCTTACAACTCGACCGCATGGACTTAGATTCTCGAACACTTGAAGAAATTCTTTAACCTCCAGCTCAATTCCATGGAGATCTTCTTGCAGTGGCCTTGAATTAGTTTCCTCACAGCTCGAGCTTCAAATTAGTGGTTGAAAGATCTCATATCTAAGAGTTCCATGAGTGCGTTCGGTTCGCTCTGATCTCACAGTGACCGAAATACAATAATATACATTCATACAAACAGTTATGCAAATAAATCTAATTATCAACATGCTGCGAACAACAAATTAACAAAGGGACAGAGTTTCATACCAGTTGAAGACAATCTTCAATCTTCAGAACTTCAACGCAGCGAAACCCTCCAAGTGATCTACCAACGCCCGACAGAAGCGTCGACTGTAGCAGCACGAACAACCGCGAACTCACGACCGCTACGGGGACGACACCACCACTAAAGAGTCGCGGGTATTCTCGGAGTGAAAACCCAAAGGGTTTGCTTTGGTGAATTTGGTAGAGGAAGGAGGAAACACAAATCATGTAGACAATAAGCAAGTGGGAGGGAAAAAGCCGCAATCGCATAGCAGAAATGCTTATCGTTTAGGAGAAGCTACACGATCGTGTAGGATTTACTGAACAATCGTTTAGGAAAAGGTACACGATCGTTTAGTAAAATCGGCACACTATATGGTCGTTTAGAGAAGCTATCTGATTGTGTAGGTGACAGTGTGTGATTGTTTAGCGTGAGGTGGATGATCGTTTAGGTAGAGAAGAGCTATCATATAGTCTCTCGATTTTCTTAAGCGATCGCTTAAAATTCTCCAACCCCCATTTCACGAATTCTTTGGACGATTAAACTCCAAGCCGTGGAAAATGAAAACATTTTTCATTTTAACTCATCGGTTAAAATAACCGACGTTGTCCCACTAACCCACATTCAAACATGAATTTTGGCTTAATTATCATATAATTAACCAATTAATTAATAAATAAATATAATCATATTATATTTCTATCCTATAGTTTGATATCACATATCTACTATAGTATTTTCTCCTCTACTTCATATAAATCATATTTATATCTAATCTACTCCAAAATAATGTATCTCATGCATTTAGCCAATTATATCATATATAATTAACCAGTCCAATTATATCATATATATTCGAACTTCCTTTTGTCAATTTGAACATTTCAAATTAATACAAATACTGGTTCTCGACTTTTATCCAAGCTACCCATGGGACCTAATGGACCTGTGGCTCAAAGCTCCAATGGTACGTGAATAGCTGACTAAACTCTTTAGCCACCAGATCCACCATCCGTTAACTGTCAGGCATTCCACTAACGACCATCAGTTGAACTCTTCTTACCACAGATATATTTCTGTATCCATGGGATATAACCAGTTATGAGTACGATGACCCTTCACAGATGCTTGTAAGTACAGCTGGGCCAAATTATCGTTATGCCCCTATAGTTACATCTCACTCCTTAAATACCACTGATTCCTCTAATGAACAATACAACATAGTCCAACTATATGTGAGCACCTCTCGGGCCAAGAGCAGGTGTGTGGCGCCACATCGTTCAAGCCTCGGAATCAGCCCTTAAGGGAGCTATCTATCTACTTACCCTGCCTCGGGGAAGGAGTGAATTCCATCTTGTGTAGTTGAGTTCCCAGCTTCCAAATCAGACGAATTCTTAAAATGGTAGGTTTGAATCGGAAAACTAGCCACTCGCACCCATACAAATTAAAGGACCGCCCTCAATAGCAGAAGTTCCCAACTCACTCAGGATTGAGGTCATCTTACCTATGGTCATCCTAGTGAAGTGAAGTCTATGTCATGAACGGTGTTATATAACGAGACGTTAACACTTCGTGGTCAGGTCTTATACAAACTCTTTGTATAGGATGCCTCCGCTCGCATGTCCCCAACACAAATGATCAGGATAAGACCATCTATGTCAAGTCACAACACTTGTGACCATTCCACAAAGCGGGCCGCATCTGTAGCGTTACCAGGATAAGGTTTTCCTCCTATATCCATATACTACAGACCATTTTGGTTATCACTCAAGACATGATCCACTTGTATGTCACCACATACATGTTTGAGTCACATATAGATAACAAGGGATTTTATGTTTATTGGTTTGTGGTAAAGTAAACAAGTAACTGAGTAAAAATACAAGCTGTGAAGTAAATATCATATATAATACAACATAAGCGTTCGTACAAACTGTTTACAAACTACAGGACACGAGACTTTAGGGCATCAACACCAACAGTAGCAACTCTCCACCCTTAGCACGCTGAAAATGCTCAAACCGAGCTTTTCAACTTCAAACTCTCTTTTATACTAAGGTTGCATGCTCATGGAGTTCCTCAATTTGATAACTGGCATACTTCACTTAGTTTCCTCTAAGCACGTCACGTAGCTCACTAAATAAGTGTTTAAGCTAAAGACTTAAGTCTTTTACCAACGCCCAAGCTTTCTACTAGCCTTCTGCCTCGGCCAACGCATACCATGACTAATGCCACATCCCCATACCACGATCTACTGCTTATAAATGTGTTCCTTACCTCTAACATGCCTCAACACACCTCGTCTACCATGCGTTCACTTATGCAAATCCAAGTGCCTGCATACTATCCATCTTAGGTCTCACTGACCTTTAAAAGCCCTTGACACATACCTCCAGATACACTTAGTCAAGTTTTCACCCTTAGGTTCTTAAGCCTGCAAACGCCTATACGTCCCTCACTTGTTTTAGCTTTTCAAAATTTGTCTAAGTGTTGGCTACGCTTTGCTGTTAAGGATGATGCCTTAAACTCTCGTGTCCTATAGTTTGTAAACACAATTTTGAACAAACACTTGTGATATATAATATATGATATTTTCTTCACTTTTGTCTATGAACATAGATATTTTATTTGCTTTACCACAAACCAATAAACTAAGATCCTTGGTTGTCGTTTGTAACTTAAGAATGTATGTGGAAACATACAGGTGGATCATGTCTTAAATGATAACCAAAATGGTCTATAGTATATGGATATAGGAGGGAAACCTTATCCTGGTAAAGCTACGAATGCGGTCTGCTTTATAGAATAGTTACAAGTGTTGTGACTTGCTACAGATGATCTAATCCTGATCGTTCATGTGGGGACATGCATGCGAGGGATGTTTAGACAATATATTTTGTACTGGGCCTTAGTGCCCTAGTTTATTGTTTTTTACTAGTTGTATGTAATCCTCACTCGCTTTAGGACAAGTTGGAGATTGTTGAGGATGATGCCTTAAACTCTCGTGTCTTGTAGTTTGTAAACACAGTTTTGAATAAATGCTCGTAATGTATAATATATGATATTTTCTTCACTTTTGTCTATGAACATTGGATGTTTTATTTTCTTTACCACAAACCAATAAACTAAGATCCCTGGTTGTCGTTTGTAACTTAAGCATGTATGTGGAGACATACAGGTGGATCATGTTTTAAGTGATAACCAAAATGGTCTGTAGTATATGGATATAAGAAGGAAACCTTATTTTGGTAACACTACGAATGCGGCCCGCTTTGTAAAATAGTTACAAATATTGTGACTTGCTATAGATGGTCTGATCCTGATCATTCATGTAGACACATACGAGCGGGGGCGTCCTCTACAAAGGAGTTTGTATAAGATCGGACCACGAATTGTTATAATCTCGTTATATAACGTCGTTAATGACAGATAATTCACTTCACTAGGATGACCATAGGTAACATCACATCAATCCTGAATTGAGGGCGATCCTTTGATTTGCATGAGTGTGAGTGGCCAGATCGCCGACTCAAACCTACCACTTTGGGGAATCGTCTAATTTGAGAGCTGAGAACTCAACTACACAAGATGGAATTCATTCCTTCCCCGAAGTAGGGGTAAGTAGATAGATTGCTTCCTTAAAGGCTTATTCAGGGGCTTGAACGAAGTGGCGCCACACACCTTCTCATGGCCCGAGAGGTGTCCACACATAGTAGAACTATGTTGTATTGTTCATTAGAGGGATCAATGGTACTTAAGGAGTTAGATGTAACTATAGGGGCAAAATAGTAAATTGACCCAACTATACTTATGAGCATCTGTGAAGGGTTATTGTACTGTTGGTTTGTTATATCTGATGGACACAGAAATATATCTATGGTAAGAAGAGTGCAGTTGTCATTCTTTAGTAGAATGCCTGGTAGTTAAAGGATGGTGGATCTCGTGGCTAAAGAGTTTAGTCAGCTATTCACGTACCGTTGGAGTTTCGAGCCATAGGTCCATAAGGTCCCCTTGGTAGCTCAATGAATTCAAGTTGAGAATTAGTTTTTGGGTCAGTTTAAAGTATTCAAATTGACAAGAGGGAGTTCGATTATATATGATATGATTGAAGTGGCTAATTATATATGATATGCTTGACATTATATATGAGATACATTATTTGGAGGAAAATGATATAAATATGATTTATATCCAGTGGAGGAGAAAAAGACTATGGTTCATATGTTGAATTTGATGTGATATTAAACCATAGGCTAATGAATATAATATGATTATATCTATTATTTATTTTTAGCAATTATAGGATAATTGTGTCGATATTTTCTCCGTAACCGTATGATAGTGGGATGTTGCATTCAGTTTTTGTAACTAAAAAATAAAATAAAACTCGTTTCCATTTTTTATAAGAGATTAGTCATTCGCTCACATTGCGTATATACTGCCTATCGCATAGCTAACCGAGAGCCTACACGATAACTCAACATTTCTAAATGATCGTATACACGAGCACAATTTACTAAACGATCACATAGGATTTGCTAAACGATCGTCTAGCTTTTTCCTAAACAATCGCACGCCCAAGCATTTACTAAACGATCATCTATACGATCGTGTCCCGTTTACTAAATGATCATATACCACTTCCTAAACGATCAAGCATCATCTATACGATATACACCTACCTTCTCCCACTTGCTTGGTCGTGGTATACAATCTTCTCTTCCTCCTTCCCTCTGCCAAATCCAACAGAACCCACACCTCCTGGATTCTCACACCAAGAATACCGAGGGTTCTAAGTGGTGGTGTCCTCCCTTCTGCTATATTCCTGTGGAGTCCATTTGTGGGTAGACGACCGGGTTTTTGGTGGACAATTGCTTGGGCATTCTCAGCGAGAGCGAGAGGTGGGGTCTTTGTACGAGAACAAGTTCTAAGGAGAAGAAGGGTTCTTCAACTGGTACGTTTCTTGTTCTCTTGTTGTTTTAAGTTTCAAAGCATGTCTGTAATTAGTTGTTAAATGCATATCTATTTTGTTAGATTATGAATGCGGTAATTCTGTCACAATGAGTTTGGAACGATCTTGCTTCCGAGATCGTTCCGCTTAGAGGTACTCTTTAATAAGAGTTCCTTCATTTACTACCCGAGAGCACCCCATTTCAAGACTTAGAAATTTTTCCTCATCTCCACCTCATAAGCATACCCATTATAACTTTCATAATCTTCAACTACTACAAACATCATAATCACATACTTACAAGAACTTATACTCGTAATTAGAATAATAATTAACACATAATTAAAAGAACTTAAAATTAATTAGCTAGTAAAACAAGTTTAGGGGTTTACATCTCTAAGTCACCGCATTCCAATATTGTGCACCAATTTTTCAAAAGTTGCAACTAGTAATGATTTTGTAAATAAGTTTGTAAGGTTATCCCTCGAATAAATTTGTTGTACAATGATGTCGCACTCCCACTCCCACTTACTATAAACATTCTCTCCATTCACCTTGGTATTGACCTATATAAACACCATCTGTAGGGGAACACAAACAAAGGTGCCTCGAGGCTGAGTATAGATCTCACGATGTGAACTTATAGAGAGATAAGTGAAAAAGAATAAATGAAATATCATATACCCCATTTTCCTCCCACTGATGGTTTTATCTATGGTTAATTTAACTTAGAAAAATAAGGCTAATTATTTTGCTAAGTGATTGTAGCAAATCTATCTAATTCACCTTTCAAGGTTAGTTCCCATGTAGTGGTGTTCCGTTTCCGTCAGCTTAAATACCCCAGCCTAGACAGAACTAGCCTTAGACAAAAGGTCCCTTATAGATACATTTGCTACAAATTTAATCTTCTAATTAAAACCAATTTAATCCTATTAAACTGATTAAAAGTTTAAACTTATTTCTAATCTCATTAGAAATCTAATCCTAAAACGATTTTAAAAAATGATTTTAACCTAAGGTTTGCATGCAATTGTAAATTATTGAATTTATTTCCTGGTTTCATTTAATTATAACTTTTATAAAAGAAATGAAATAAACTAAAGCCAATTATTGCTTGTTAAAGCATATTTAGGTAAATTACAACAATTATAAAATAACCTAAAATAGTGACATGCTTCATGCAATTTCATTTCATTACTTAATATACATAACACTTATATACTACAATAATGAAATAATTAATAATATACGTACATCCATACATTCAACTATATATTTATAACACTTATAATATAAATAATTCAAGACTATGTTATTAATGCATGCTAACGTATATTATAACATTTACATTATATGATGCATGAGCATGCTATAATATTAAATCATACAACTATATATTATAACATTTATAATATAAATGATGCATGAATAGTCCATAACCTATGGTGGAATTTTACTATACGGCATACATTATGACATATAATTATATAAATTAAATCATACATCATATGCATAATTTAAAATAATTATTGGACCGCGATTGGACTCCTACGCAATTGATTAAATTAATATAACACTTTTATTATTTAATGAATTAAAAAAAAACTAACTATTACAAATTAATAGCTTAACTGGTTCAAAACAAGTGAACCAAACCTTAAACTGCACGAACTGGACAACCCAACACCCAAACCAACCACGAACCTCTCGAACCAAGCGAACTAGACACAAACCAATCGAGCCACGAACCGAACCGTGCGTGAAACGATTCATTCTTTCGATCTCAGAGCTTTGCAAAGTTGTGGCCTAGCATTACAACACTACGAAAATAACATTTTGTCTCGCCCTTCGCAGCGTTGCAACGCTAGGGCATAACATTGCAACACTACTGTACAATAGCCACTTTATAGTTGCTTAATTCATCGATTCTTCTCCAATTCTGGCTTCGTTTTCTCCAGAAAATCACCAGGAACAACACGAGCGACTCAAGACTAAAGAAATATAGACTCTTTAACAATTTATTCCCAAAAACAAAGTGCCCTTACAAACCAATATTTGTAAAATAAAGTTGTAAAACTATGATCTAATCCCGAAAAAATCCAAAAAATTGTAAACCATTCAACAACCATTCATCATATGAACAAATTATAGAATGCAACCCACCAATTTTGTAATATCAATTTTGGATCAATAAAAATTAGGACAAAAAACTAACTTTGATTCCAATTGAAGGAGCTGTGAAGTTTCATAGCGGAAGCAGGGATCAACCCAATTTTATTTTTCACAGAACAAAAATTCTATAGTGTAGGATTGTATCAACAATAGCGAAAGCAGCAAGGATCATTAAGCACTCTAATTCATTAATTTTGGCAAAATATAAAGCACGCTCTTGCATAAATAAGTGAGTTTCATGACATACCTTTGTATAACTTCTTCAAAGCTCGATCTCCAACTACAATCTTCTCCAAATCTTGTTGTAGGCCACCTCAAGATCTTCCCCACTATTCTCTTGATGCTCTAGATTGAGGTGTGGGACTCAAAACAAGCATGAATCAAGGGATTAATGAGAAGTATTCACAGCAGCAATCTGGTTGAATAACACCTTATTCACCACGAATTTTCAACTAAAATTCTCTTGATTGCATGCCTCAAACTCACTCCAAACTCTTCAATATATTGTAGATCATCATGCAAGGAAGAGAGTTGCATGAGTTGTAGCTCATACTTGGAGTAATTAAAGGCAATGGTGATAGACGTTGTGTGAGCAAGTAGAAGATGGATAATGGAAAAACTTGTTTTTCCATTTGTGTATTATACCAATTTTTCAATTTTTATCAAAATAAATTTCAAGATCAATTTTGATTTTAAAACTGAAAAATTTTATTAATTTTATAAAATTAATTTTATAAATTAATGTTTAAATAATACTAATTAATTTTATATCAAATATTAAATTAATTTTTATACATATCCATCTGTATATATTTAAATGATATTTAAATATAAATTCTCATATTCTGCTTAATTCTAAAATCAAACACGTAATTATATCTCATATGATTACTAATTCCCTTAATTCTAATTTGAACGTATCAAATTAACTTATCACATTACTCTAGAGCTAATTCATTTACGAGCTAGTAGGGGGACCTCGCGGACCTACAGATCATGGGCTCCAACGATCTGAAATTAATTGGCTAAACTCATTATACCAAATTAATCCCCATTCATTAGCTAATGGGTCACTCCACTAAAACCCATAGTTGTCCTCCCCTCACTGTAGATATATTATGTCCACATGAATTAACCATAATTAGTAAGTCAATCCTTCACAGGTTGTTCGTAATAACAGCTGGGTCAAATATCTATTTTACCTCTGAGATTACTTCTTGTTCCTCAAGTTCCTACTGATTCTTTAATGAACAATTGGTTTGTAATCCAATCACTAAACCAAAAATTCTCTCAGCCTAGTAAAAGGGTGGGGCCCCTTGTTTAAGACCTAGATTCAGTACTTGAAATAACAACCTTTCTCCTATCCCTAAATCGAGAAGGCGTGAATTCCATCTTGCACCCAATGTCCCCAGCTATCTATTCAGTCTTACCCCTGAAATGAGAGGCTTATTGAGCCAGCGCTGTTGAGCCAACCCTCATCTATGCAAATCTAAGGATAATTCCAAATAAACAGGAGTTCATAGTTAGCTCAAGATTAAGATCGAGTTACCTAGGTCATCTAAGTGAAATAGTTAGTCTTATACAGTAAACAACGTTATAAAGTAAGAGTGACTTATTTCTTCGTCCGATCTTATGCAAACTCATAGCACAGAATGCCCCCACTTCTTATGTCATAACATGTACGAATTAGGATCACTTCGTATGTAGCACTTTACAACTATTTGTAACAATTACAAAGTATGCCGCATCCAATAGTATTACTAGAATAAGGTACCCAACCTTATTCATATACTATAAATCATTTTGACTATTTACTCGAACCTGATCCACTCTTATGTCTCCACATAAAGTTCAAGTACTCATGTAATAGTCATGGGTCTTAGTTTATTGGATTTTGACTTTCATGTATACAATTTATAAAATCAATAACAAGTTTATTGACTATAGAAAATGTTTCTCATTTTACAAACTGCGAGTTTTTAGGACATAAAACCCAACAATACTTCCACTTGGACTAAAACTCCAATGGATCAATATATACAAAATATATACAATGTTGAGTTTACATGGAGAGAATAAAATGTACAAATACAATAAACTAGGGCATTACAATACCCATAGATTCTCCCACTTGCCACAGTGATACAAAATTCGTAGACCTAGTCCTACTAGGTGACCCTCGAACACTTTAGCCTAGAGGACCTTTGTAAATGGATCAGCTACGTTGTCTTATGAAACAATTTGGATGACAACTACGTCTCCTCTATGTACAATTTCCCTGATGAGATGGTACTTGCGTTCAATATGATTTCCTCTTTTATGACTTCATGGTTCCTTTGAATTTGCAACTGCTTCAATGTCGTCACAATTGAGAGTGAGCGAAAGATGCATATTAGAAACTACTTCCAGATCTGTTAGGAATTTTCTAAGCCATATTGCTTCTTTTGCTACTTCACTTGCAACTACATACTCAGCTTCCATTGTGGAGTCAGCAATACAACTCTCTTGATGCTTCTCCACACAAATTCTCCTCCATTTAGAGTGAATACTGACCCCGAAGTTGATTTCCTTGAATCAATATCGGTCTGAAAGTCAGAATCAGTGTATCTAGTAAAGAACAGATCCTTAGCACCATACATAAACATATAAACTCTCATTCTATGAAGATACTTGAGAATGTTCTTAACAGCAGTCTAATGATCATAACCAGGATTGGACTGAAATCTGCTGACTGTTCCTATGGCATAGCATATATCAGGACAAGTACATAACATTGCATACATTAAATTCCCTACTGCTGATGCATATGGAATTCGATTAGTCTCCTCAACCCCTTGAGGTGTCTTAAGACTTTGTTCCTTAGACAGATGAATTCCATGTCTAAAAGGTAATAATCCTTTCTTGGAATTTTGCATTTTATACCTAGAGAATATCTTGTCTATATAAGATGCTTGAGATAATACTAATGTTTTATTCTTGCGATTCCGAACTATTTGGATTCTAAGAACATACTGTGGTTCTCCCAAATCCTTCATTTGGAATTGTGAAGCCAACCATCTCTTAACGTCGACAAGAAATTCTACCTCATTCCCAATGAGTAGAATATCATCAACATACAACACCAGAAAAGCGACAGTTTTGTTAACGATTTTCTTGTATACACAGAGTTCATCAATATTATGTTCAAAGCCATAAGATTTGATTGCAATGTCAAATCTCATATTCCAGGATCTAGAAGCTTGTTTCAATCCATAAATGGATCGATCAAGTTTGCAAATCTTTTGTTCTTGATCCTGTTGTATAAACCCTTCTAGTTGAGACATATAGATACTCTCTTCAAGATAGCCATTCAGAAAAGCTGTCTTGACATTCATTTGTCATATTTCAAAATTGTAAAATGTAGCTATGGACGAGAGTATTCTAATTGACTTTTATCATGGCAACTGGAGAGAAAGTTTCTTCATAGTCTACCATCTCTCCTTGGGTAAACACTTTTGCCACAAGCCTTGCTTTGTAGGTCTGTACCTTA
Source organism: Benincasa hispida (assembly GCF_027475165.1). Classification (NCBI taxonomy): domain Eukaryota; kingdom Viridiplantae; phylum Streptophyta; class Magnoliopsida; order Cucurbitales; family Cucurbitaceae; genus Benincasa; species Benincasa hispida. The sequence goes on along the minus strand of NC_143484.1, from coordinate 49,792,208 downwards.
CCAGTTTGGTCTCTTTTTCTCTTGTAGACCCATTTACAATCGATGGGTTTTACCCCTTCAGGTTTATCTACAAGATCCCAGATAGAATTGAAATACATAGATTCCATTTCAAGGTCCATGGCTTTAATCCATTAGTCTTTATTCATATCATTCATTGCTTGATTAAAAGACAATGGAGCCTCTAAACCATCATCTGGTATGATGACTTGAGTTTCAGTTAAACCCATATACCGGTCAGGCTGTTGCACAACCCTTCCACTACGACAAGACATTCTCAACTCTTGAGAAGGATGTGAAGTCCTAGTTTCGTCAACAACTCTTGTTGATGGACCTACTCTATCAACAACTCTTATTGATACATTTGCCACTTCTCTTGACATTTCTTCTATTACTAACTTATTGCGAGGTTAATGATTCTTCACATGGTTTTCCTCCAAGAAGGTTGCATTTGTCGATACAAATACCTTGTCTTCCTGAGGATCATAAAAGTAACCATCTTTTGTTTCTTTGGGTAGCCTACAAATAGGCATACTTTTGAACGATGTTTCAACTTTTTAGGATCTTCCACCAACACATGTGCTGGACAACCCCAAATCTTGAAGTGACGTAAATTTCCTTTGCGTTCTCGCTAGAGCTCGTAGGCGTTTCAGAAACACTTTTCGAGGGAACCATGATCAAAATATATACCACAGTTCCAACTGCGTGCCCCAAAAAGAATTTAGTAAATGAGTGTAACTCATCATGGAACGAATCATGTTCAACAAGGTTCTGTTTCTTCTTTCTGCCACACTGTTTTACTAAGGTGTGTCAGGGGCTATGAGTTGAGACTAAATTCCATGTTCTATCAAATAGTTCTAAAATTTTAAGTCCACATATTCACCACCTCAATCCGATCGAAGCATTTTAATCTTTTTATCTAATTATTTTTCAACCTCGGCCTTATACTCTTTGAACTTTTCAAAAGTTTCAGACTTTTGGTGTATTAGGTAAATATACCCATACCTAGAATAATCATCTATAAAACTGATGAAATATTCAAATCTTCCTCTTGCTTTAACATTTAAAGGCCCACAAAGGTTTGGGTGAATCAGCTCTAAGGGTTCTTTGGCTCTAAGACCTTTTCCAGAAAAAGATCTTTTTGTCATTTTTCCCTCGAGATAGGACTCACAAGGTGGTAATGAACTGTCTTTCAACTTATTTAGATGATCGCTCTTAACCAATCTCTCAATCCTATTGAGATTTATGTGACCCAATCTTAAGTGCCAAAGATAGGAATTTGGAGAAATTTTCCTTTTCTTATGAGTCTCAACAGTTTTAAACATCTCTATGTTCAATATGGCTTTAACCTCAATTGGTTTTAACATATACAAGTTATTTTCTAATTTTGCAGAGAAAATCTGTTTACTTTTTGTATTGATGAACACTTCATCATTTTCGAAATAAACTTTATAATTTTGTTCTAGCATACAAGAGATAGATATTAGATTCCTTTTCATAAAAGGAATGTAATACACATTTTTCAAATAAATGTACTTATCTCCTATAAATAACTTCACAACTCCCACTGCTTTAGCTGAAACAACCTCTTCGATCCCTACCTTAAAGATTGTTTCACCTTCTGTCAACTGTCTCCAGGAACTTGTTTCCTATGAGATAGTACAAACATGATTACCGACACCTTAATCAATTATCCAGATTTTATCGTTTTCTACTAAACATGCTTCGATAACAAGTAAATCATATTTATCTTGTTGTTCGAATTCTACATTCTCATCTATATAATTAAAAATTTTAGATGAGTTGGGAGATAGAGGACAATCCTCTGTTAAAACTCTTTTGGTGTAATCAACTGCTAGTAATTTGTTTGTTGATTTGATTTTACTATTATTTAACTCGGAAGTGAGTATTCTAGAAGAATTCGACATGCTGATAAAATTCAAACAAATTCTAATTAGCAAATTGTAACTAAATCCAAAATCAAGTTTTAGTAAAAAGTAATAATGTACCCATAACCATTATTTATTTGTAACAATACTTTAGTAAGTTAGAATACGTGCTACCGAGGGGTAGTCAGATACTCGTTCACTAAAACAAACAATTTTGACCAAACACTATCTACAGAATAACTCTTATTCCTGTTGTCTCCGGAATAACTCTTATTTCTATAGTCGTTTAGTTATCATTTTCGGTCAGAAATTACTAACATCCTTAATAATTCTATAAATGTAACCCTCCGTTTTCAGATCTTATAGGACGGTATGAATATGCCTCCGAAATAGAAGACAATATCCAAGACGGAACTATAAGACCTATTCATTTTACTGAAGCCTGGGATGTTTCGAATCCTATGTTACAACCCTTCGAGAGGATAGCCATCGTTAAACGACTAGCAAGGGCCGCCTAAAGCAAACCAGCAAGCACAACATGGGAATCTCACGTCCCAAACTAACAGAAGAGACCGCAGAATATATTGACACATATCCTTCACCCATTTACTATAAACAACTTCCTCTGCTTACCTTGTTATTGACTAATATATAGCACTTTTCTAATGGAGGTCACTTCTAGGGTGACACGAAGTGCCATATGAATCTCACGATGTAAACTATGTGAAGACGTGGCAGTTGAAATCTATATATCATATAATAGACTTATGTTTGAACAACTTCCCCTTATTTACCGCAATCTAGATTTAAGCTAAAAAATACTTTCCAAATGGAGGTCACTTCCAAGGTGACACGACGTACTGCTTAAATCTCGATTGTGAACTCTTAGGGGAATGAGAGCTAAAAATAACGTATCATATATGTTATTAATCTCCCACTGAAGTGTTCTAATAACTTTATCATATAGAAATTATTAAACTACCACTGAAGTGTTTTATTAATTGGGTAGATTTATACTTAGGTTTTTCCCGACTAATAAAAACAACCCTAAGTCTATGTGGTTTATCCAAGTATGATGCTTATAATTGGATTTTAACCTAAGATGACTAGGTGATAAACCATTTTATTACCTCACTTCGCTCACGTATGCTCATAAAACCAGTTAGCAACGCTCAATAATTTCATCCATAATCCCTAGGTAGGAGATGTTCCGTAAACCGTCAACTTAAGTACCCCCAGCCTTAGACAGGTTTATGAACCAATACGAGTTTGTAACCGTATTTTATTAGGTAACAATCTATTTTAATGATTAAAACTAGTTATTAACCTAAGTGAACATGCAACTGTTCTTTGTTATGGATTTTAAACTTCTAACCAGTTTTATAACAGCTTACAAAATTTTAGACATGCTAAATATCCACAACATTCAACAAAGATTCAATATCTAATATAACTGTTATATTAAATATAACCCTAACATGCATACCATATATTATAACAATTATAACATACTTTCAATGCATGTAACATGTTTTCTATGGTGGGATTTTAAATCTAAATGGCATACTGTATGCACATCCAAGATTTGTTTAATTATAACATACATCAAATGTATAAATAATTAAACACAAACTAACATGGTTTTAATTTTGGCATAAACAAGCAAACAGAAGCCTAACTATTATAAACAGCTTCAAAATCGTCTTTGAACAGCTTGAACCGCTCAAAACCGAACCCAAGCACCTTGAACTAGACTAGATGAGTCTGAATCGAGGTAACAAAGTTTGAACTAGACCAGCCACAAACTCTTTAAGGCTAAACCGGATTGGACCTCAAGAAAACCGCTCTCGGTCCAACCTCAAAATCTTGCTAAGGCCGATCGTGTAACACTGAAGGCAATCGTCTAACACTATCATCTTGCATTGAGAAGAGGTACACGATCACTTAGTATCACATGTATACCCACAATTCGGTGAAATAATTATCTTCCTTTGAGTCGATAATTATCCGCATAATTCATGAAGATGCACATATTATATTTTAGAATTAAATTAATCTAGATGACAGAGGCTATTTTGGTAACATATTATTTTGACTAATTCATTCTAAAATATAAGACACAATAATATAATAATATTATTGTACAAAAAATAATAGAAGAATATCAAATAGTCTTTACCAAAATTCACCTAATAATTGCATACAATACAATTAAAGTAACATAAACATGTGAATATCACCAAAAATTATCATCATATTCAAGTTGAAACCACAACGATCAAATAAACTTGAATCCACAATATGACAATTAAAATAGAATAAAAAACATGATTAATCAAATTTAAACCTAAAATCGAATTCACAAAATTATATCAATCAAATTTATCAAGTAGAAATCTAAAACATTTTCAATCAAATTTAAAACCGAATTCACAAAATTATATCAATCAAAATTGAGATTTAGATTACAAAATTATAAAGTAGAAATCTTGATTTTAAATTCAATGAATTATCAACCAATTTCTAATTAAATAGGAATTGCCGTCAGTTTGAATAATTTCCAATAGGAATCAAGATTGAATAATTTTGATTGATTAATTATGGATAACTATAAGATTTTCAACCATTTTTTTTCCTTTTAACTTTAAAAAATCACCGATTCAATCAATATAATCAACAAAAAAAAAAAAACAAAGTCCTCTTTAATCCACAACTCACACATCATACATAATTGGTGGTGGGTATGCCAAATTACGCTGACAAAACAGAACAAATATTGCCGAAAAGAAAGGAAAAAAATTAGCTGGAAAGATCTCCAACCTCCCGCCGGCGAGGCCTACAACGTTGCTCTAGTAAGCCGGGCGTCCATATAAATTCTATGGAACATGCGTATATGGCGAGAATGAAGGTTAGAATTCCCCCCCCCAACCGTTTTTTTTTTAATTCTTTAAATTCTTTACCAAAACCAAAATTAAATCACAATCCCAATGAAAAACAAATATAAACCAACAATCCAACATGAAATTTATGCTCTGATGCCACTTTTTAGCATTATGACTTTAAATCTATATTGAATAGATTAATCCTAAAATCATTCATGTCAAATTGTCAAATATAATTAACATATTGAATTCTATTGCGTGATTGATGATAGCTTCAGCTTTAAGATATAGTCTTCTTCAACTAAAACTTTGAATGCCTTAGTGAGATCTCTCTCAAGTTGGGGTTCAATAAGTTTTGGTATATTAGTGACTATAATCCTAAGGTCTCTTTATATATTAGTTCAATTAGGGTTTCATTAAACCCTAATTAACTAGGAATTGACTTCTATCCATTAAGTTCATACTCAATTAGAAATTTGGCGCTTTAATTAATTAGATCATGACCAAATCTACTAAAATAATTTGATGTTAGAAATTGACTTCTATCCATTAAGTTCATACTCAATTAGGAATTTGGCGCTTTAATTAATTAGATCATGACCAAATCTAATAAAATAATTTGATGTTAAATCATTATAATATATTAATTTTTTTTCCCTTTTCAAGCTGATCTTAAACTAATGATGATAAATCATTATAATATATTAAATTTAATAGACTAAAATGGAATCTTGGTTTAGTTATTATTAGAAAAAAAAAAAAAAAACCCTCGATTTGGAAACTAAAAGAATTGTTATTTAACTCAAATGACATATCAATCTTTGAGATGATAGATTATTTACTATAGTTTTATGTTTTAATCACCCAATAAAATTGAAAAATCAAAAGCATTTAAACTATAATAGACATTCTTGTTATTTGTTCTGGTTTTATAATTTAAATATGAAGCGGTATATTAATAATGACATAATTTATAAAATACACATAACCATGTTTAAAAGAGAAAAAAAAAATTGCATTTTTATCGTATCTCGAGAGGAGAATAAATTTGTTCATATTTTCTTAGATTCTGTTTTTTCTCTCTTGTCAAGGGGGTGTTAGTTAGTTTGTTTTAGTTGTAGTTGAAAGATGAAAATTGAAGATTTTTTTTCTTTTTTTTGTTTCTTATGAATTAAAAGTTGCATTAATTAAAGCGGTAGACCGTTAGAATAATTATACTATCCAGTCCAACAATTTGCATTTAAATTTGAAATTGAATTGAAATTTTATTTTAAATTTAAAATTAGATATTGATTTTTATCAATAAGGTATATTTCGTGCTAATTAAACTATGTTTGCTTTGATAATTATGTATTGATTTATATATACTAATATTTAAATTTCATTAGTTTATACTATGTTGAAAGAAATTAGATATTAAATGCTACAACGAAAAGGGTAGCTATGAAAATTTCCAAATAATGTTGGGTTTGCTTAGTGGAAGCCCAAGGAATCAGTGCCACCAAATTATGGGCCTTTTAAGAAGGGCCCATAATGCTCAACCAATATAAGAGGGGATCCTTGTGGCTTGATTGGATGGGCAAAATGTCATTTCACATTTGAATGTAAATTAAATTTTCTTTTATTAATTAACCATTCATTAATTGATGTGGTGACGTGATTAACAATTGAAGTATTAGTCAAAAAAAAAATTATGAAACACTCTTAATTATTGTATTTTATTGTGTCTATACTTATTTTAGAATTAAGTGAACAAAGCATCTAGTAGATGTTGTTAGGTTTAAAAGTCATATCACCACTTTACATTTGTTGAACTATATGTATAGCTTAGACTTTATGTTAGCATATGAAATTTTAGAATTCCTAGTTTAATAATTCTTAAAAAATAATATCAATTTTAGTTATCATCACTTATTTGTCGGTGTCCTGCTCGTTCTTTAAACATGTGAACTAATTTTCATAAACATGTATTGCATAAGTTGATTGAGATCAAATGAGACATAAAAAAAATACTATTTACAAGATGTAACGAACTTTGATAGTATATAATAGGTAAAGTTATAAGGTTTAGTGGAAGGTTTAAACTTTTAATCTCTTATGGGCTGTTTGGGGCGTTGAGATGATATAGAATGTCGGGAGTTATGATATCTGGAGAGTTTTGATGTTTGGAGAGTTTGATTGAGTATGAACGATCGAGTATGTTCAAACATTGAGATGATATACGATACATGGAAGGAAAATAACTATGAAATACAATACACGTTCCGAAAATGGACCCACAAATAATTAAAATCGATAAGATAAGATAATGGGCCTCCAAACACTGAGATGACATAGAATGTGGGGATATATTATCTCATATTGATCCCCAAACAACCCCTTAATGAGAATATATGTCTTAACAAGTAGTGAGTGTGTAAGTATAATTATAGTAACATCTAATAAAGTTGAGTTTAAATATTTATTTAATTTATATAAGTGACACATTCATTCTAATAGTTATTATTATATAGAATATTATTGAAGGATGTAAATTTGAGTTTGGAGATTTTTCGAGAAAGTGAATAAGTCTTTGTGTATCCATTAAACTTACATACATAACATAATGAAATAATTACTTAAATTATATCATTCACATTCTATAATTCTAATGAACAGAGTTGTTTGCTTTTTATTTTTAGACTTCTTGTAAATTTCGCACACATTATACAAAATTTAAGATAAAGTAACTGTGAAAAACTTGTTTGATAGTCGAATCGAACAAAGTGAAGATCATACAAACATCAAATATCATGATTTTGATTATTTGCTGGTTTAAAATTGTTTATAAATTACTTTTTTATTTTTTTTATTTTTTTTTTGGGTTCTTCTCAAAGATAAAAGGAGATGTGGATTCCGTAGTCATGTTAGAAAGTTTGCAAGTTGGAGTTGGCGAATGATTAGACGCAACAAGTCATTTCGTGTCGTCTATTATCTTATCAGGCACCAAATTCTTGACCTAAATCCAAGTGTCAATTCTTAGAAACTTTTCTTACTTCATTACCAATCCAAACCCAAAAACCCACCCCCACCATTTTTTTTTTCTTTTTCCACAGTAACCATTCCCAATCCCAATCAATCTCTGTCCCTTTTTACAAATATTAATATTCAATAACCACTTTATAATATTTAAACCTCTCATCTTATTCATTCGTGTGTATCCAAGTTCCCTTGGTTATGGCTAATCAACACAATTAAACAAATCATGTGGTTCATTCAACCACTTTTGATTCTTATTACTTTATTTTTATACTTGCAAATGCAACAAATTAAAACAATAACCAGGTGTAGATGTCGGACAAGAAACATATAATATAGATTTCATTATTATTTGGCCTTGAATTCGAATAAAATATTACATTATTTACAATCTGTTTCTTTGTCCTCTTTTTTCGTGGGGTTCTTAAAAGGCTGTGACTGATTCAACCATTAATGATTAAGGGAGAATCGAGAACAGCTATTTCATAACTAACCCGAGCCACCGCCCGAGTCACGATCAACTCACCTGCTGACTCGGATTTTTAATTTTCCATACTATTCCGTCGAAACCATAACCGCGTCGGCGTCGAACCAAGTCTCCATATCCGCCGCCGTTAAATTCTCTACAGGCGACTTCACGTTTCTCACGTCACCGACCGTTATCTTTCCTGCGTCTTCGTCTCTAACATATACTTTTTGGTCACCGGGAAATTTTACTCCCAAAACTTTTCCGGCTACCGGCTTCCACTCGGCGATTAACGCTGGGATTTGAGAACCCAAGCGCGTGTCCCAGAGATTCACCGACGTCTTACCGGGAACATTCGCCGACGTCGATAACAGTAACTTTGACGTCAACGACGGTGCTATCTGCGATTTCCCGGCTAGAATGGACCCGATTGTTTGCTCTTTAATTACATCGTAGAGGCGGATTTCATTCGTGTCGGAGTGACAGTGATCGAATTCGAATCTGAGATTGTCCCATAACTTCACAACGCTCTTACCTCCGCTGAAATCAGCCCACGAAAAATGATCGTCTTCTCTGTCTTGGTTGTGGAAGCTCCGTCGATGCCGAAGTCTCAGAGTCCGTTTCGTTTCGTGATCGTTCAAGTAATAATCGGACCCTCTAACATGAAAATCTCGGTCAGTCGAGTCCCAACTAAGGGAAGATGAGGCGGCGGGCTCATCGGCATCGTCTTCTTCAAATTCCGACCAAACTGACGAAACAGAGCTGGCAGAATCGTCGACAGAGTACTCACCATCGGAGTCAGAATCATAAACAATCTCCTGCAGTATACGTTTCTGGCGTCGGAAAATCACAAACAAAAGTTTAATCCGGTTGATTACGCCGCTGAATGTAGCAACAATAGCGATAATGACAGCGCTCCACTTCCAGAGATCTAGAGATCGAAAAAGGGTTTGAAATCCAGATGGGGATGCCAAAATCTGGGGTAAGAGAGTGGGATTCGGTAAGGAACTCATCCCGGAGTCCAACCCACTAAACCTGTTAATGACAGGAATCTCCATATATCAACCTCAGTGCTGGGTAGAATGGAAGAAAACGCAACCACAGATTTAAAGAAGAGAAACAAAAGATCAAGAGATGGAAACAAAAATCAAGAATCGGAATTGGGATGGGAATATTCGGATGGAAAGATTACAAGGAAGAAAAGAAGGATTTGTGTGTTAGGGTTTGGTGGAAAAAAATTTGCGATGGCGAGAGAGGAGGAGGAAAGGGAAGGGGGAGAGGAGATTTTAAGGGCGAAAAAAAAGAAGAAAGAAAAGATAAAATCAAATAAGGGAGTGACGTGGAAGAGAAGGATTGGCTTGGTGGGAGTATGAGAGAGATCCACGTCAGAAAAAAGAGCAAGAAGTTTTGGAGGGAGCAGGCGCAGGGAAGTAAGAAGGGCTGACGTGGAATTGGATCGAACGGAATCAAATTAATAATATTCGGTCATCTGGGGAAAATGTCCGGTCATAAATTTTTGTGGCTATTTTCACAATATTGCCACTGTAGATGTTGAAACGTGGGGACGAATTGGTGATCCATTGGTTCATCTAAAGCCTGGTGGGACCCACCTTGTGAAAAATCGTATAATTAGTATGTTGACATGACACTGGTGGTCACTGCTGGCCGGTGCTGGAAGCAACACCATGAATTTCTTAATTTATATGAATATAATATCATAATCATGATATTAAATTTCATTAATAGATCTATATTTCCCCCATTTTTATAATAAAAATAAAATATCGCCAACCTAAATATAATATAAATAATATATATGATCATTTATTTAAAGGTTACAAAATATTTACTAATTTAACTTTTTCATATTCTTTTATAATTTTTTTTAAATGTTTATTCACGTCGACATTTTATCAATATAGCGATATTTTAAATCTTAATTATAATAATAGTAATTTGATAGGAAAGGATTTAAATTCTAACTTAAATGTAATTATAAACTCTAAAATTTGTCATACTTAGTGAGATTTTTTCATATACAATCTATGCATCAATGGTTATATCATGCAATTTTCACTATTAAAAAAATGTTTGCTTGAAAAAACATTGAAAATTATTGTCACATGTGTTTAAGTAGTTGAAAAACATGGATCACTATGGACTGAATGAGATTTTTTTTTTTTTTTTTAAAAAAAAAGACAACTTTGTTCATTTGTTTTTTCTATTTGTGATATTTGAGAATTTTATCAATGATAAACTACATTATTTATTGTAAAAAAAATTGTATGCATTAATTAAGCCCTATTTTACACCATATATTATTGTTGTTGTTGAATTTTGTAAAAGAATTGATAAAATTTGAAACACTTATCTAAATCTAGGTTGAGATTGATTAAATTGATAATTTAAGAGATAAATCAATACATCATGCTAGGTGTAGGTCTCATCCCACAGTGGGAATTTATTTGTTTAGGCTTTTTAGATAAAGAAAGTAGATTGTCAATTATTGTCCTTGACAATTACTTTTTTAAATACGACAAATGAGGTTATATATATATATATATATAATGTTTTTTAAATACTAATAAAATTTCATAATTTTAAAGAATATATTTTAAAAGGGGTTTTCAATAAGAGGAAAACATGCATATTTGATCTCTAGATTTTGGATTTGATTTTTATTTAGTCTCTAGATTTCAAAAATTTATACATTTAGTGATTAAATTTTGAATTTGGTTTCAACTTAGTTCCTAAGTTTCAAAATGTTACAAGTTTACCTTTGAAATTTGAGTTTTACTTCAATTTAATTAGTCCCTATGTTTCAAGATTTACACTTTTAATATCGATTTTTTTACTAAATACTCACTTTTCATCTTTAGAGTTAATTTATGTTAATAAATTAAAAATCGTTAAAAGAGTTATAATTAATTAAGTTTCACTATTTTTATCACTATTAAATTTAAAATTTCACTTTATAACTATTTTTAATTAATTAATAGAGATTGCAATCAATGATTAAAAGTGAGTATTTAATGAAAAATTAAGATTAAAAATGTAAAATCTTGAAATCCATGGTCTAAATTGAAACAAAACTCAAAATTCATGATAAAATTGTAACATTTTGGAACTTAAATTTTAATAAAACTCAAAACTTAAGGACTAAATGTGTAATATTTAAAAATGTAAAGACCAAAAAAAAAAATGAGTCATAATTGAAACTAGAAGTAATAACTCTTGAGATGTTAGTTAAAATTTGAAAAATACCTTTTTCAAAGTTTTTTCGTTTACTTATAGGAAAGACCTATTTTTGGAATGCCTCGTTGAAGAATAAGACATCGAATTTGTGTTAAAGAGTTGGAGATGAATCACTCTTAAATTGAGTTGGAAGTCACAAAAAGCATTAAAACGACTAAAAGGGAGACATAAGCTTTCCTAAAATTAATATATTCATAAATGCCAAAGAAAAAAAGTTGTGTCAAAGCAAAAGTGAGCAAGGATTGATTTCTTACCTTAAAAAGAGTTATTAGAATTTGGTCGTCTTTGTTACACTTAAAACTGCAACAAAAGTTCCTTGACGTGAGAGTTGGACTAATGAGTTCCGTAAGTGGTTGGTGAAGCTTTTACCATTTCAAATTGAGTTCTTTGGATGTTCTTATATTCTTTTTATCATTCTATTTTTTTAACTTCATTTTCGTAAATATATTTTTAACTTTAGTTTATTTTGGTCTCTCCATTTTCAAAATATTCGTTACAGTCCTTACACTCTCAACTTTGATTCATTTTAGTCCTTGAACTTTTTTTAAAAAATGATCATCTTGATCCCTTAAAAATGAAGTAAAAATGAAAATGAAAGGACCAAAATGGTCAGTTTTTAAAAATATGATAACCAAAATGAACATTTTAAAAGTATAAAGATCAAAATAAACTCAAATAAAAAATACAGAGACTAAAAAAGTATTTAAACATTGTTTAAAAAAGTACTTTTTTTGTCCTAAAGATTTGTACAAGATTTCCATTTGATCAATAGTTTCAAAATGCTATATTTTTATTATTTTTTTTCTAGTTTTGAGTTTGATTTCAATTTTTCTCCATTACAAAATATTACAATTTTATCTTTGAGATTAGAGCTTTATTTAATTTGGACACTAGATTTCAAAATTTACACTTCAAAACTCAAATTTTCACTAAATACTTTCTTTAATTTTTCATATTGATGTCTATTAATTAATTTAAAATAGTTAGGAAGTGAAAATTTAAAATTAATGAAAAATGATAAAACTTTATTTATTTTAATTCTTTTAATTTTTAAATTAATAAATAGACGTCACTATCAAAGATGAAAAATAAATAATTAATTAATTAAAAATCAAAATAAGAAATGTAAATAGATGAAATTGAAATAAAATTTAACTATAAAAAGAAAATTATAATATTTTGAATCTAAATTGAAATTAAATTTAAAATTTAAGAACTAAAAAAATAATCTTTCAAAGCTCTAAAACTAAATGAAAATTAAATCCAACAAAAAAAAAAAAGTTATTTTTTCCATTTTTTTTATCTTGTCTCATGTTTAGAGAGTTTTAAAAAGGAACGAAATAATTAATAAAGAAAAAGGATAATATATATTGTTGTATGGGATTTTTCAATAGCTTCCAAATTTCCAATGGTGGCAATAAAAAAATAGTTTTATATTATATAGTTTTAATTTAATTATTTAAAATTAAATATAATAGGTGTCAAAGTACGTATCAAATATTCTTCGAGACATGCCTTCCACAAAAACATTTAAATATAATATGTGCTGATTTTTTTTCCTCTAATGAACAAAAAATTCCTAATCTTATATAGGAAGCAATGTAATTTTAAATATTTATCATATATGGTAGGACATCGAATACATAATATAAATCACAAAGATTCCAGGACGTCTTCCAAATTTGTCTTTTCCATCAAATATAACATACGTTCACGTATTGGGCTTGAATAAACTATTATATTACTACAATACTACCAAAAAGGAGAAAAAAAGGGGGGGGAAATTGAACACTAAAATTATTACTTTTTGTCTAATTAAATTTTAAATTATTACCAATTATAAAAAAATAAAAATAAATAAACAATTGCTATTTGCTTGGATGAGACCAACAAATCATTTTCTAAATGCTTTTCAACAACGTTGATCACAAAAAACTAATTCAACTTTGATTTAGCTTTTCTTCCAAAACATTTTGCAGCCGTACAAAGTATTTGTATCAATACAGCACCCTTTAATTGAGCCACCTCCATATTTGCCATATTCGTCAAAGTAATTGTAGTTGCAGTTATTGTACATTTTTTCTTTCTTCAAGTGAATGTTTGATCTCTCATTATTTCTATAATTTATTGTACCAAAAAAAAATAATAATAATAACCCATCTTATTCTTAAAAATAAAAGGACCTTTTATTTTGTTCTTAGAGACAAATAAAAAAAGAATGCTAACAAGTATGAACTTTTGAAATACTTATTATAATCCTTAAAATTTCAAATAAAATAGCAATTTTGAATCATATTCAACCACTTAACATGCACCCAAAGATGTTACACATCTCATTCAATTCATATGGCCAAACATGGTTGGTATGTTGATGATCAATGGTGGCAAGTTGATAACAATTTGGTGCAATGTGACCAAACTTGTTGTAGAGTTGACATTGAGGTTTGGAGGAAGGAGGTTTTGATTTTTGGTTAAAAATGGGACGACCAAGAACACTAGTCGGTAGAGAAAGAGGAGGTTCAAAAAAGATAGGGGAGGTCATAGTTGAGGAAGGATGACTTGAAAAAAGGCGCGAGACATTGCGCTTTCGAAAGGAAAAGCGATTGAGATTAGCTCGAGCAATATTCAACTGATCAACTGTATTTTGTTTTTCCAGCGAGCCCTATAAGGCAATAATAGACTCCCCACATCTTCAATGGAATGATTATCAGAATGATTTTGTATAGACATAACAAACATATTATATGAAGGACTGTGAAATCTAATATGGAAGCATGGGTCATGTCCCAATTTTAAATTCACAGAAAATTAAAATTACAGAAAACTAAATTATGCATATCATGAGAATTTTACAGCATGCTTCAAAATAAATAGAAGGGAAGGATTAGGGTTTAGATTTATACTTACCCTTGAAGAACAAAATAATCTTCACGAAAATCCTCATCGATCCGGCCACGAACAGTTTCAACTTCTCCTTAAGATCATGTTCAAAATTAACAACAAATCCAATCCAATTTGGATACCACCAAGAGCTAATCATCTGCATTCTCCTTAGGGGTTGAGAATTACAGGAGTTGTGGGCTCTCTTGATTTTGGAAGAGGGAGAGATATTTTGGAAGAAGAGGAAGTTTTCTGTGAGAGAGTTTCTGTGTATTTTCTAGGAGATCTTTTAGGGAAGAAGACAAAACCTCCCAAAAAAAACTTCTCACTCCCATGTCTTTTACTGAGAGTATTAAGGGGAGGGAAGTTGTATCTCCATCCCTTTAATTAAAATAAAATAAAACTTTATTTAATAAATAAAATATATATAATAACTAACTTATTATATATATAACTATATGTTATATCAAATGTAACACATAACCTGTAATTTACATTATATCAAATATAATATAATCTATAGTTCTAAAATTCTCAATGATTTATGGTATTTAATATAAATCAATTTATACTAAATTTAATTATATGAACAATCCATATAATTAGTATTTGAATCATATTTAAATATTTATTTCATCTCATAATAAACTTTATGTAATGTATCAAATACATTATATTAATTATATCATATATAATTAATTCCCTCAATTAATTTGAGTCATTCACATTAATCCAAAATTAATTCTCAGTAATCCCAGTTGAGCTACAGAGGGGACCTTATGGACCTGTAGATTGAAGCTCTAATGGTACTTGAATAATTAATTATACTCTTTTAATTAAACTACTCAACAACCATTAACTGTCAATCACTCCATTAAAGACCAAAAGTTTCACTCTTCGCACTATAGATATATTTCTGTATCCATTGGATATAACTAGTCAACAGTGCGATGACCCTTTACAAATTGCTCGTAAGTACAATTGGACCAAAATTACCATTTTGCTCTTATAGTTACATCTAACTCATTAAGTATCATCGATCCCTCTAATAAACAATAAGTCATAGTCCAACTATGATCAAACCTCTCTCGGGCCAAGAGAGTGTATGACGCCACATTGTTCAAGCCCCGAAATCAGCACTTAAGGAGCAATTTATCTACTTACCTTGACATTAGGGAATGAATAAATTCCATCTTGTGTAGCTGTGTTTCCAGCTCCCCAATCAGACGAACCCTCAAAATGATAGGTATATTGAGTCGCCGATCTGGCCACTCCCACCCACGCAAATCAAGGATTGCCTTCATAGGTCGGAGTTCACAACTCACTCAGGATTTAGGTCCTGTCACCTATGGTCATCCTAGTGAAATGTAAGTCTCTATTATTAACAACGTTATATAATAAGACTATTCATTTTGTGGTCCAATCTTATACAAACCTTTTTGTATAGAACACTCCTACTCACATGTCTCTACATGAATGATCAGGAACAGATCATTTGTAGAACTTTACAATAATTATAACATCAACAAAACAAGTTCTATTCATAGTATTACCAGGATAAGATACCTAACCTTATCCATCTACTACAGACCATTTAGGTTATCACTTAAACACGATCCACATGTATGTCTCTACATGCATATTTATGTTGGGGTTGATGCCCTAAATCTCGTAGGGTTCTGTAGTTTGTAATTATATTGTACAAATATTTTTTTTATTTAATAAAATATGAGATGTTTTGTTTGACATTTAGTAACATTAAACCCATAAACCAATAAACCAACATCCAAGGTTATCTTCTGTAGCTTAAACATGTATGTAGAGATATACAGGTGGATCATGTTTAAGTAATAATCTGAATGGTCTGTAGTAGATGGATAAGGTTTGGATCATGTTTAAGTGATAACCTAAATGGTCTATTGGTTATATATATATATATATATTAATTAATTAATTAAAAGTAAAATTTATTTATTTATTTTATGTTTTTTTAAAATTAAGGGAGGGAAATAACTTCCTTCCCCTATTCTCTTTCAACCAATGTACATGAGTGGGTGGTTGGGAGGTTTTCATCTTCTTCGTTTTGACAGAAGAGAGAAAACATAGAATATCTTATGAGAAGACTTTCCCAATCTCTCTTCTCCTCTCTCAATTCTCCTTTTCCTTTTCAAAAAATCACATAGCCCACAAACTCTTGTTATTCTCACCCCAGAGAATGCAGAAGACTCTAATTGGTGGTGCCTAACTTAGGGTTTCGAGTTCATGGACATTTGAAAATCTTTTTTACCATGATTGTTCCAGATCGAAGAGGATTCATTTGAAGAAGGGTTCTTCAAAGGTAAGGGTATTCTTATCTCTTTTCCCTCTCTCTCTCTCTCTTTTTTTTTTTTTTTTTTTTTTCATAAATACATGCTGTAAATGTTGATTAATGCATATTTCTTTTGTGTGTTTCTGTAAAATTTATGGTTCTGTAAAAAGATTTGGGACTAATCCTCGTTTCCACTCACGAACCTTAACTGGTTCCTTCAGTTTAAGCTATAGTAGATAATCTTGGATTTAGTTTATTAATTTTGTGAGTTAATGCTACTAAATTTCCAATAAAATACCTCATATTTTATTAAATAAATAAACTATTTGTACATTACAATTACAAGTTAAAGGACCCACGTAGACCCATAGAGTATACATCATTTGTCCTAAAGATAATGGGGTATATATCATAAACGTTACACTAATACAAAAGTACACAAAAAAATAAACTAGGTCATAAAACGCGCCTAGTACAAAATATCCCATTTTGCCCTAGACTAGATGTGGCATGTCCCGTAGACCCATACTCTACAGATACCTCCTTGTAGTTGGATACTTCGCATGACACCCATGCAGGTAAGCCAAAACGAAAGTAGGTAACTAGAATCAATGCATAATAACAACTCCTCTGTTTGGCGCAACTAAATTTAGCTAAGATAAGAGTTGAGTTGAATATGACATGCAACCGAAGTTGGATGTCTGCATGAGTAAATTCTACATGAGTTAACATGAGAGGTTAATGTTTTATTCATCATTCGTTGAAGAGGAAGAACCCTCATCAAGATTCATTGAAGAAGCTGAAGAAGAGCTTCAACGCTCTGATACCATAAAGAGGGAGAAGGAGGAGGAGGAGTCCAATATAAAGGCTACAGTAAGTACACATAAGAAGAAGAAGAAGAAGTCCAATATAAAGGCTACAGTAAGTACATGTGTAACAATCTAATAGGCAGAGAAAAAATAGAAAAACAATCGGTAATAGAAAGGAGGAAAAACCTCATAAACAAGCCCACAATATACTATTCTTTCAATATTTATATGTTAGTATGTAATAAACTTAAAGATTCCAAGATCAAATTAATATGTAAGCCTAAAAATTAGTATTCATTATAGTCACAACCTCTATTGATTTATTTTGGGCATTAGAAAGAAACTATTATTAATAATATATCCAACTCGTTAACTTTTATTTTTCATTTTTCTTTTGATTTAGCGTTGGTTTATCGTGCATGATTATTTAATAAGAAAGTAGTCTACAACATTATTTTCTCTTCAATCAATATTAATTTTTGAAAAAGTACATATCTTAGTATATAACACATGTTAACCCAATTTTTTTTTCCCTAAAAAAATTGAGTCTTAATATGGAAGGGGTAAAAATTTGCATCCCTTTTTGAATTCAACCCATTTTACTCGTGCGTTTAAATTGAGCATCTTTTTTTAATGTGGGATGAAATGAAACACATGGATTGGGATTTGAATTGAATTTGTAAATTTTTTTTTTGGAAGGCGTGTGTTAAATATGGTGGTTTGAATAATTCGTCAACTTTTATGAAAGTCAACCGCGTTGCCCCAAAATCTAATTTTGAAATTTTCAATCTCCATTTTCATATACTTTTAAAATCATGTCATTTTTATTTATTGCTTAATTCTTCTATGGGATTATTCATTTTTGCCCAAACTCATCTCCATATATTCCTTATAAATAATTTAACATTTTTTCCCTTTTTACTAAATTTGTAACTTGTTTTTTTAGAAGTTAAATATTATTTTGGTCCTTAAAATTTTAATTTTGGTTGGTTATGATTCATGTAATCTCAAAAAGTTCAATTTTGGTTCATGTTGGTTCTTATATTTTTTAAATGTTCACTTTGGTAAATGTAACTATAAAAAGTGACCATTCTGGTCTCTACATTTTTATTTTCAAGGGTCTAATTAAAATAGTCATTTTTTAGAAGTATATGAACTAAAATGTACAAAAAAAAATTGAAAGTAAAAGGACTAAAATGAATAAAAATTGGAAGTAAAATGACTAAAATGAACATTTTGAAAATGTAGAAACTAAAATGAACCAAAATTCATAATATAAGGACCAAAATGAACATTTTGAAAATATAATGATCAAAATGAATCAAGGTTAAAAGTGTAGAGACCAAACTAGTAATTAAATATTTATTTTATTATTCTATTTATTGTTTAAACTAAAATACCATAGACAAGAAAGAGTTGGTGAGACATTTATTATTCTATTAATAATTGAAATTGTAGGTAGCCGAAAATTTGCTGCGCTAATGTATGTAATAATTATTTGAGGACAATGTATCCTAAAAAAAAAAAAATAAATAAAATTTGAGGACAATGAAAAGCTAATAAGTTAAGGTATAAAAATAAATTAAAATTTAAAAGCACAACAATACCAAACAAACACACATACATAATTAGTTTGAAATAAGCTAAGCATGCAAATATATAAATTTACTTGGATATTAATTTTCCTTTTTAACAAAGAAGTAAAGGTGAAGAATAAGTTGAAGAATCGGTATATACACCAAGACATCTCAACTAGATTGAGATCTCCATAATACCCTATATCTAAAATATTCATTCAAACCTTCAAAAAGAAGATATTAATTAGACATCGGTATTAAAATCATATAATAATATTTTCCTCAAAATTGAAACAAAAGACCTAATTTTATTAAATTCGAACATATGTCATGCTTTATCTCATATTATCTTACCAAATTAGGATAAGTTGTAACGATAATGGACATCAAATGTGTAATGAAATTTATAGTCAAATTATCTATCGTTTATCTTTATGTATCATTAACTAGCTAATCTAAAATTTTAAACTATAATCTACCTTAAGTTTCATTGAGTCCTTTGTATATCATTTGCTATATGTAAAAAAATGTGTAGTTTTTGCTTCCCTACATATAGATGCCTATTAAGAAAATTGAGCTAAAGTTTTACAAAAAACACTAAATCAAATTAAACATTTTGTAAAAAATTAATAGATTTTTAAGTTGAGTATACGCTATGGTACATTGTAAGTAAAGTAGGATAATTTGGGATAGGATATTTATAAAGAAGACAAAAAATTCGTAATTTAAAAGGTTATAAATAAATTATACTCGTAATTTAAATTTAAACGTCAACAACATTATCATAGAATATTGAGTTTTAAAATTTTAATAATTTATGTATCTACTGAAATAAATCAATCAGATTTTCTCTATTTTTCTTTTTTATGTACAACATACTCCCTAATTTTATAATCTCCAATTCTAAAACATATTAAAAAAGAAGGGTTGAAGCTTTGAGAGAGACGTATCCATATAAAATTAATCGATTAATTAATTCATAAAAGAAATAATTTTGGTAGGGGTTTGATGAACATCAATATTCCCAAAAATAATTAGAGCATAAAAAGTGAAAATCTCGTTGTATTGGGCCCCATCCCTAATCATATACACATTTTAAATTTATTTATCTATTTATTTGTTGTTATTATTATGTTCATATTAATTATAATCATATTATTGGTTGGCTTTTGGCAACCACACAATAGTCACATCAGTTTTGGAAAGCTCCCAATTTCTCATTTAAATTTATTAAAATTAAGTTTATAAAGAAGCCACGTTATTCTTCTACCAAACGCTGTCTTATTGCTTCAGATCGTTTATTTTTCTTTACAGATAAGTCAAATACTCTTTATCAATATGAATCCTTTCTTTATAAATTAATTTTCAGATTTTTCTTTTAGTTTTTTTTTTTTTTTTTTTTTTTTTTTTTTTTTTTTTTTTTTTTTTGAAAAAAAATGAACAAATGAGAATAATACAGTATGAGTCATGTCATACCAACTTTACCTTGTAAGCTTAGATTAAGATAAGCAACAAAGTTTGTTGTTTAAAAGAAATCTCAAAGTTGGCGTATAGTGAAAAACTTTATCTACTATCTTTACTTATATTATTCGAATTTTATGTTTTCAATATTAAATTCTGGAACCCATCGAAGATTATGACATTTAATTCAACTTATTACTATACATTCATGTACATATTACAAAATAAAATTAGAAGTTCGTGTATCACATGATTTACTGGTGAAACGTACTTATTTTATTTAATTTGTTATTATTATTTTAATTCAATATATAAAGTTGAAGATCTAAACATTTGATCTCTTGGTTGAGGATACGTAACTCAACTAGTTAAACTATGTTCAAGTTGGTACCTAATTGACTTAATTTTTCATAGAGTTGTTCAAATAATCCGACAACTCGAACAACCTGAACTACCCAATCCAAAATATAATGATTGAGTTGAGTTAGTTTTGTTTTTGGGTTGGGTTGGGTTGGGTTAAATTTTTTCTATTTTTATTGGGTTGGTTGAGTTGTGGGTTGCTAAAAAAAATTTAGGTTGACCTAACCCAACCTGAATTATATATATATAAATAAAATATACTATATATATTTCTCTTTGTTTAAATTTTAATTACTTTGTATTGATTAATTTATGAATCTTAAATATTTTTCTTTTAAAATTGTTATGATATTTGTCTTTATTTGAAGTTTGCAATAAATATCTTAGATACTTGGTATTTAGCATTTTAATTTTATGAGATTTTAGTTGTTAGTCATGTGTTGTATATAAATTTACATATTTTTAATTAAAAAGAAAAAAAGTTATAATCCGATAACCCAACCAAACCAACCCGAATTTTAAGGGTTGGGTTGGATTTGGGTTAACAACATTCGGTTGGTCCAAAAAATACCTTTAACCCAATCCAATCTATGTACACCTCTAATTTTTCATGCCAACTTGAGTAATGAAGTTATAAAATATTGATGTTGAAAATATTTTTATGAAAATGTTGATAAAAATGTCAATAAATTGTTGATGTTGTGAGACATTTTTAAAATATTATAAACATAAAAAGCTCTTTAACATATTTAAGACATATTTGAGGTTACTTTCTATGTGATTCAAAATTTATTTTTAAGTGAAAAAAAATATTTTTAAACACACAGAATACCATTCAATAAAGTCTTTAAACTAGCAAATTACCATTTTACCATTTTGAAACAAGTTTATTTCTTATTACAATTATTGGGTCTATAATATTAGTGATATTTAATTCGTTTTTATTGTTTTTATAATACTTCATCGAGTTTTATATTATAAGGGGTGTATATAGGTTGTGTTGGGAGAATTTTTTGGACCAACCCGAATCGGTCGAGATGGCTATCCTAATGACCCGAATAGGGTCTTCAGACTCCAATCCAACCTAACCCAACTCTTAAAATTTAGGTTGGATTGGATTGGGTTGTCGGGTTAGTTATTTTTTACTTTTTTTAATTACATTTTTTTATTAACTTAAAATACTTAAATTTGTATATATCATATATTAAATTTCATAAAACTCAAATGTTAAATATCAAAATTCAAGATATCTATTACAAACTTCAAACAAACGTCATAAAATTTAGGTTAGGCTAGTGCAACGGTGTCTTATGGTAACTTTGGGGCTTGTTTTGTAAATCCCTCTTCTTTCTTTGAAGCAATTGAATGAGATTCTTTTGTTATGCCTAGATGGTTTTCGTCTACTATCTATGAGGAGGCTTGTAGCTTGGACTCTGAACCTTTCTTTCAAACAAATATTATAGGATTAGGAGAACTATCGATTAGTCGAGATGTATGTAAATCATAGCTGAATACTCATGGACTAATTATAAGGATATAAAGACGAAAAAAAATGGTATTTTAACAGAAGAGAGAGAGAGAGGGCATAAAACGGAAAGTATCCAACTTTTGCATGTAGGTTTAGAAAGTTCATCATTTTAAGATTATTCTGTAAAACCTTTCCCACAAAGTTCATTTATGGAATATATTTATACGTATGTTATAGTTTATAAGAATTACAGATTTAATCTTGTTTTAAATGTTCTTTTTTTTTTTAAAAAAAAAAAATAAAACTTTCCCTACTTTGATCAAAGCCTAATTAATGGATCGATATCGATAATCAGTGTGTTACATGAACTACAGTCTACCGACAGCGATTGGACAATGGTCTATGGAACCAAAGAATGCACTAAATAAGATTCTCATTGAAACATATTCAATCAACAATTTTTTCAAAAAAAAATAAAAAAATAAAAAAAATAAGAGAGAAAATCAATTAACCAAATCCAGAAATGGTTTATCAATTCATGTGAAAACAGCACAAACTCCCTTTTCCTTCCAGCCACTGACACAGTAGTAACGGCTCCATTTTTTTAAAAACTTTACCTTAATTTCTTGCGCAAATGAATGAACCCTTTTGGAATCCAGCTTCCGCCTGACTGAGAAATTAGCATAGTGGGAAACTTTCTATACTGGGTGCAACTGCATCCCTCCCTATACACTTCATACTTCTCCCAGACTCCTTCCATTGCTCCTTATATTTCAAAGCAAATACAAACTCTGAAATCAACCAGAAGGAAAATTACAAAAGAAAAAAAAAATGGAGTCTTGTAGGGTTCTGGTGATGGCCATTGTGTCGTTGGTGTTCATCTTTCCTGTTAGCTTTGGTTGGGGTATTGACGGCCATTTTACTGTCTGCAGAATCGCTCAGGTTCTTTTCTTCACTTTCTTCCACAAACCCTTTTCTCAAATTTACCCTTTTTGATGAAAAGTTTGATCTTTGTTTTGTTTCAACAGTCACGGTTGAGCCAAGCAGCAGAAGATGCAGTGCAGGAACTGTTGCCACACTACGCAAATGGCGATTTAGCGAGCGTTTGCATTTGGGCAGACAGAATCAAGTTTCGTTACCATTGGTCCTCTGCTCTTCATTTCATTGATACTCCAGATTCCCTTTGCACGTACCAGTATGACAGTTGAGTTACATCCTCTGTCTCCATCCCTCTCTGTAAACTGTTCTAATTTCTCTGAGTCTTCTAAAATTTTGTAATTTTGAATATCTTAAGGGGACTGCAAAGACGAAGGTGGAGAGAAAGGCCGGTGTGTTGCAGGGGCCATTAACAACTATACTTCCCAGCTTCTAAGCTACAAAACTCAACCTTCTCACTCTGAATGTAATTTCCAAAAAAATGAGAATCTTATGAACTTTGCTTTCAATGACGAACATATGAAAGCGCTATTATGCTCTAAACTTTTTCATCATCAGATAATCTGACTGAAGCACTACTTTTTCTTTCACACTTCATGGGAGACATCCATCAGGTATGAAATGAAGCTTATGTAATTGTGGTGTGCAATTATCTACTGAAATAAACTTAACGTAAGATGCAGCCTCTGCATGTGGGCTTCACTGGAGACAGGGGAGGAAACACAATTGACGTTCACTGGTACACCAGGAAGCAAAATCTTCACCATGTAAATATAATAACCCAACTTCATCTCTGTACCCTGGCGATTTCCAATTTTGCATCAATGAAAATACATTATTTCTCGTGATTCTTACAGGTATGGGATAGCAACATAATTGAGACATCAGAAAAAAAGTTCTACGACTTCAGTGTGGATGGCCTGATTGATGCAATCCAAACGAATATTACGGTCACATAATTGATAATTCTAAGTCCAAATCAACTCGAGAAACAAAGCTTGATTTTTATTGTTCTTTAGCAATTCTAATGCATTTTTGTTCCCCTTTGGCTGTTTCTGATCAACAGAAGGAATGGGCAGATCAAGTTGAAGAATGGGAAAACTGTGGTTCTAATGAGGTACCATGCACAGAAATGTATGTGGCACAAGAAACAGTCTGTTAATCCTTCAATTTTAGAACACAAAGTTTCTATACTTTACTACCAGTTTTCAATGAAATATGCAGATATGCATCAGAAAGTATCCAAGCAGCCTGTGACTGGGCATACAAAGGCGTTTATGAAGGTTCTACACTAGCAGGTAGATTGCTTATAAAACTTGGTTCAGTTGTTCTTTGTGAAGAAGAGATTTTAACTTAAAAAATTGTGTGCAGAGAAATATTTCTCCTCCCGTGTGCCAGAAGTGAACTTGCGGTTGGCGCAAGGTGGAGTCAGATTAGCAGCTGCTTTAAATCGCATCTTTGGTTGACAGACATTCCTCTAGGTTATACTCCGAGGAAATCTGCAAGAAATAGTTAAGTTTCAAGTTAGTGCTGAAAAGTTGACCTTAATATGCCTATGTAGTATGTAATCTTGTTAAACAATCAGCGCCATGAGGTGAATAAAGTTCTTCCTGGAATATCATTCTCCTTGACTAACTTATTTCTTTTTAATTTCTTTATCTAGTCCATGCCACTTTTTAGCTTAGCACCTTTCTTGTCAACTACAGTTCTGTCAATTCGTACCCAAAAAAAAAAAAAAAAAAAAAAAAAAAAACCAACAACAACAATATCGATAACAAAAGTGGAGCTGTACTACAAACACTTTTCCCTTTTCTAGATTAAAAATTCAACAAAAATATGTTTAGTTATGCTTATTACTACCTTTGGAAAATTGATTTTCTTTTCCAGGGTTTTTTTTTTTCGGTTAGTTTATTTTGCAAATGACCTGTTTTTGAGAACCACCAAAGTAGTTCTTTTCAAACTGAGTTTTGTAAATGATGACATGTGGTGTATTTATAAAATTAGGTAAAATGAACTAGTCTTGAAAAAAAGAGTAGAAAGCCATTATTTAGAAAAGACTCTAAAGTAGCTTCTAAGTCATTCAAACAGAATTGAAAAGCTCAAAATGGCAAGATTGTGTCTCATTGCTTTTGTGCTCTTCATTCACGGACCACTGCCAATTGAAAAGTTCATAGATTAGTAAGCTGAATATGCAATCTGACTACATGATAACAAGCTGAACACACAGAATCTGTTTGTTCGTAGTCAACTTAATTGAATTAGTAAGCTGAATATGCAATCTGATTACATGATAACAAGCTGAACACACAGAATCTGTTTGTTCGTAGTCAACTTAGTCGCACAAGTAGATGGACACAACCTCATTATCTTATCAAGATTAAATAATTAAGGCACAACTCTAATTTAGTTTAATGAGCAAAACAGCAAACCTCACATTTCTACGGTTTCTTCACAACCAGGACAGGGCACTTGGCATTTTGAACGCAATAGTTGCAAGAGCTCTGTATTAGATATATGTTAATTTTGTCAGCATCTAAGACATAAACCCATTATGGTCAAAAGGGGCAAAATCAATAAAAAGAAGAAAACAAAAAAGATAAAGAAGTACTTTTTAAAAATCTAGCAAATTAAAGGTCAGTAAGAAACTGAGTTGCTGGAGATATTTCTATCAGAAATGAAAAGCTGCCAAATGGATGTCTATCCATATAAGTTGATAGATACTCTGCAACTAAAAATAAGTGAGAACACGAGCTTGTAAACTCTTAAATTTCATCATTTAAATATAATAGATACCAAGCATGGTTTATAAGTATTTAACCTATTCATGTATTTTGACACCTAATGAGAATTGTTCTAAACCAAACTACATCCAAACAAGTTTAAGATACTGAAGTCAAAGGCTGTGCAAAAGAAGATTTTGAAAAATAAAGACTTTCCTCCTGAGTTAACCTCTTAATTCTCCCAAGGCCACGATCACCCAAAACAAGCAAATTTATATTGAGCTTTTCAACCGTATCACATATTGTTGTTCCAGGATCCCCAACTTCTGTGATGGATATAGCAGCCACCTGGAGAAGTAACAGCAACAACTTTATGTTCCTAATTTTGTTCAGCATATAACTTATGTCATCAAGAAATAAACATTAAACAAAGTACTTCAATATAAGCATTCGTGTATTTGCCCATCCAAATAGTTCAAATTTGGAGGTAAGAGGGTTGTTCTTGAATTAAACTAAAATTTTATTATAAGAGCTTGACATGAGAAGAATCCTATCATACCCCTCTTTCAGCACATATATCCTTTGCTTTTTCAAGTAGACCGCATCTAACTTTCTTATCATTCTCTTGAAGGGTATAAACCAACTCCGTACCTATTGTGCACAAAACAAAAATGGGATTATTTCAATTCATGACTCAAATGCCTCACCGTTAACTTAAACATGTATGAATGAAAGTGAAAAATTAGCAATACTTAACTGGATGCAACATGGAAATATGAGCGTGCGAGGCCGGGGGTGTAACTGGAGGGCGGAGGTAGAGCTGTGAAGAGGAAAAGGGGGGAGTCGGCTATGGATTCTTTGAGATTTTCGAGCACCCAGATTAAGGCATAGTAGCTACTATCAGTCTCATCTATGGCCACCATCACTCTCTTCTCCACTGCAGGGTTTGATGCTCCTTCAGCCATTTCGTGAAGGGGGAAAAGCACGAGGAATAGTAAAAGCCCATAAAGTGAATTACGCCATTGAAGCTGTCGGTGTAAATCAGCTTCACTTTAGGGCCTTGGAGTGTTGATGGAGAAAATTGATGGTGGGTTAACTAGGGTTTTGCCACCAGCAAGGATTGAAAATCAGGATTAATTCCGTTTAATTTCTGCATTGAACAAACTCTCTCACTATTTCTATCACATGATCACATGTTGTTGGATTATTTCATAAATTAACCTATGAAGTTGGGCCAAATAAGATTTTATAATCTTTTTTTGGGCACAGATTTTATAATCCTTTTCAAACTTCTTTATTTATATATGTATATATATTACCTCTCAACTCTTATTTTAATTTTCAATCCCCTCTCTCTGTCTTCTTTTCATTCTCTAATTCTCTCTTTATTGTCTTCGGCAAAGACAACAATCTCTTCCCTTAGTTTTGCCTTTGACAAGGACAACGACAACAACCAACAAAGTTGTTTCTTAGAGCAACGAAAATGGAGTTTTTTAAGATATCGAACAAACTAAGGATAGATTGACACTAGTTGAAAAGTATTCCATCCATGGTAATGTGGAAAGTGGCTCTAGTTGATTATTTCGTTGTTGTTTACCTGCTTTCCATAATCGTAATGAGATTTGGGATTCGCTTTGAAATTTGTAATCAAATCATGTAATGTGATTGAGAAATAGAATGTGCTCAATCTTTGAAAATTACGTGGGATCCACTATCTTTATCGTTACCGTTATTGTTATCGTTACAGATATTGTTACTATAATAATATGAAAATTATGAATTTTGCCACATTTATTGTAACTTTTACCATTACCGTTATTATTATTATTACCATAACTGTTAGGGTCAAATAGTAACAGTAACAATAAAATGTGACATATTTATAATTCTAGATAAACATGATAAAAAACAATCTAATTGTGCTTATAATTCAGGCCTATTAAGATTCATCCATCAATGAAATTTCATTCCAATTATACTAATTTTCATTATAGTTTGGTACATGTGGCCTGAGTGTACTGGGCAAGGGCAAGAACGAAAGCATGAGAAAGAAAAGGGAAGAAAAAATCTAAAGGTGATGATGATAAAAGGCTTTGTTTTGAAAAAGTCACCTACTTCGAAATTGATAATACAAACTTTACGTTACATCAACTATCGTCTATTAATTCTAATTAATATTACTATAAATACTAATAACAAGATTTATATCTTTTTTTGAATTATGAAAACAACTTAATCACTAATTTTCAAGTTTTAAGGTGTTGATATCTCAAATGGAAATGTTGAAGAAAGCAAGGTGAGCTACGAAAGAAGCCTACATACCACCACTATTCCAAGCTCGTAGCCTACATACCACCACTATTCCAAGCTACTTAGGGGCTATCTGGAAGCCGGTAATGAAATGAGTTTAGATTGTAATATAATCTAAAAATCCATATTTGAATTGAGCATTTTGGACCTGATTTGTATAATTAAACTCATTCCATTCTGACTATTTTTAACCCAATCCTCTTTTCCACCGTTTTCATATTTTACGATCTCATTTTCGTTCGTCCTCGATTTCTCATGCATTCCAATACTTCTTTGATTTTCAATAATCTCGATTACATTCCAACCTTCCAAATATTATTCTAAAGTATACTCCAACTAAACTTTTCCCTACTTTTTTTTTTCTAATGGTGGCACGATTTGTAAGGTGAATGTGTGATATGCATCCCAATAAAAGACAACAAAAAATTATTCTATTTTTCTAAGGAGTTTGAAACTCAAGCACCAATATGAAAAGCTTCCTTTTTTCTCCAACGAAGAAGATGGATACGAATATGAAATTTTTAGTCGCATACAAAGGTACTAACTTATAGAATAGATCATGTCTAACAAGTTCGTTTCATGGAGCAATATACTTTATACTACTGCAAAACATAATGCAAATCAGAGTGATGTTGTTTATGTATGTATCACACTGTTTGAGTAGTTATGGTATGAGTATATGAGAGAAAGCAAGAATTCGTTAAAATGCATTTTAGCATATGAATCAGATATTTTCTCCATTGTATTCTCTCAGCCAAAAGCAAAACATCTCCTTTGGCCTTCTCCAGAAGATAATAAATCACCTCAAAGTCGATCACCTCGACTCGTGATCCCGAACAAATTGATCCAATTTGGATAGAAATTCTTGTGGGATACGCACCGGACGATAACTTTTATTAAGCCAAACTGCAGTACCCGTTGCCTCCAAGATTGGCTAGGGAAAGAAAAACAAACAAAAAATGGGATTATAAAGTTACCTGGCACCCAGATAAGCTAAATAAACCGAGAGGCATATTATTAGTTCCATTACCAACCTCCATATTTGGAAGCTTGAAAATTAAGTGCTCAATGTAGATGCGAGCTCTTGAGATTCTGGGGAACCTGACCTTAAGAACAAATCTGTCTCCACTCTAAAGTAAGCAAATTAATTATATAGATTTGTAGGTTGATTAAAGCAAAATTTACAGAGACGAAATGGTTTATGGTAAATTTATCCATACTCGAAGTGGTGAAAGGAAGTTCAAAGACAAGTTTGATAGCGCTAAGGAATCCCCTCTCTCAATAATTGCATCACGACTCATCCCAATCCTTTCTAGCAGTTCGTGGCGACCTGTTTAATAGGATTATCAGTTTAATTCATTAATCAAATCCAACAATTCTAAAAACATAAAGTTTAGTTTAGAGTTTAGACCATGGTAGCAATAATCTGCATAAACAGCATTGTTGACAACACCGAACTGATCCAGCTCATAATCACGAACTTTTAGTTCAAATTCTTGGAAACAATCCATCTTGTAACTCTGACTGCCAATCAATATTGTAGATTTTTAGTATATATCATAATTAGTGGTCATGAAGAAAAACAGAGTACCTATTGGAAAATGTTTGAGAAACAGAGGTTTGGGTTTTGGTGCAGAAAAGTGGCGAAGAAGAAGGGAATTTGGGTTTGGTAGGTGAGAATTGAATCATTGGATTCATGGAAGCTGCTTGAAACTGCAACATATCTTCTAATTTCTCACTTAATTCTCTCCTTCATGCATCAGAATTTCGGAAATGTTAATGTAAGTATTAATAAAATGGTGATCACTCTGTTTCTTCATCTATAAAAACTCTTCAATAACAAATTAGTGTCATTATTATTGTTATTAATATCATTATTGTTTACTTTCAATTAAATTGCATTTATATGCTTGACCAAAGAAATTTAGGTGTTGAAATAATAATGACAATAATTATTTTAGAGGCAAGTATGTATATTAGACTTTTCTAAAATTATGTTAAAATATGTAAATATATATCTCAAAGAAAATATCTAGAAATATCCTAAGGTTTTTTTAGGCTCCAATAAGTTCTAGAGAATTTTTTTAGATAAGGAGAATCTCATAATTATCTAGAATTAGTTAGATCTAAGAAAAGTAGTGTAAAAAAGTGAGTATCTTAAGAGTAAAAAAGTGATCTCTCAAAAGGGTCCATATTTGGTTTTTCTTAAATAAAAATTTATTTCCTCCAAGATTGTCTCTCTTCTTTTTGTGTCAATTTCTTCAACAAGTGATATCAGAGCCAAGCTAGCATAGCTTATTGTGGTGGAGCTTCTGAAGATTGAGTACAGTCTGAGACTGTGAAGCTTGTTGTCTGGGACACAACTACTCATGGAGTGCATTAATCACTGCAAGATGATGGGAGACCTTCAAGTTGTTGGAAGAATCAAGAAGCTCAACACTCAGAACTACAAAACATAGTCCACATGCATGAAGCTATATCTCCAATGCCAAGACTTGTGGGATGTTGTGGGAGGCACTGAAGTCAGTCCACCAAAGGATGTTGCTGCTTTGAAGAAATCGAATATCAACGCAAGTAAGGCCATGTTTGCAATCAAAACCAAAGTTGATGTACAAATGTTGGAGCACATCAATACATTGGAGACACCAAAGGTAGCATGGGACACATTTGCCTCAATTTTCTCGAAGAAAAATGATGCGAGATTACAGTTTCTTGAGAACGAACTTCTGTCAGTTACTCAAAGAGAAATGACTATCAACCAATACTTCACCAAGGTAAAAACTCTATGCCGTGAAATGTTTGAATTAGATCCTACTTCCCTTATTTTAGAATCAAGGATGACAAGAATCATTATTCATGGACTTAAATAAGAGTATAAAAGCTTTATTGCTGCCATTCAATGTTCGGCAGTCCAACCTTCTCTAATTGACCTAGAAAATATGCTTGCCAGTCAAGATGCATTGGCTAAGCAAATGTCAGAGGTCACAATAAAAAGTAATAACGAAGAATCGCTCTTTAGTGGCCAAAGAAAAGGTTAATTAAAATATCGAAAAGAAAGTAGAATCAAAAGAAGAAGAAACAACAAAAGGCTCTCAAGTAGGAGGAGCTGGTAAAACTAATCAAAATCATGAGCATAGAAAAAAGGGTGAATGTTATAACTTTGGAAAGATAGGTCACTATGCTAGAGATTGTCATCAAAAGAAAAAGGCAGTAGAATGAAACGTAGTCACTTCTCAGGCTGAGAGCATGGGATGCATAATCATGCTTTGCAACAGTGGATCCCAACCCCCAGTCTACATCTAATGTAGTGGAAAATGGAGTATTGGCTTTGAAGAGGTAAATTATGAAAATGATTGGATTGTCGATTCAGGTTGCTTTAATCACATGACAGGAGATAAGAGGAAGCTGCAAAACACATTTGAGTATAAAGGAAGTCAAGTTGTTGTAACTACAAACAATTCAAAGTTGCATATAACCCATGTTGGAAAAACTATGATAATGCCTCACTCCAATTCCAATCAAGTGAAACTAGAGAATGTATTTTATATGCTTAGAATAAAGAAGAATTTGGTTTCAGTATCTCAGCTGACATCAATAAACAACTTCGTTGTGTTTGGACCTTATTGTCTCAAGGTGTATCAAGATCTCAATGTCAGTGGTACACTATTGATAGAGAGACAAGGAATGGGCTCCATCTATATCATGTTAGCAGGGGGCACTTACGTGGATAAGCAAAAGCACCCAAGGACAGAGTCCATTAATTCGGTTAATGAACAATGTTATACATAAAAAAAATGTTACATTTCATGAAACATTGTCATGGCAGACACCCGAATCAGAAAATACACCTAAGGATGAGAAAACTTTCAAAGAAGGATCAAAAGAAGAGACAAACCAAGCGCAACAAGCTCCAATAAATGGAGAAGAAAAAAATGACGAAGACGAAAAAGAGCAACTAAAGATGCTAAGTCCTTGGCATGGTGGTCCACATGATTGAGCAACTAAAGACAAACCGGAGGCTCTCATCCTTCTTCTTCTGGAACAGTACTGGGGCTCCGTAAGGGGCCTTCGCCGGTCTGATAAATCCTGTATCTAACAACTCGTCTAACTGTTTCCGGAGCTCAACCAATTCTGGCGAGGCCATCCGATATGCATTCCTGGCAGGCGGGTTTGCCCCTGGTAATAACTCAGTCTCATGGTCAATCCCCCTTCGTGGGGGTAAGAACTTGGGCAAGCTTTTCGGCATGACATCCCGATACTCTTCCAAGACAAATAGAACGTCTTGGGGGATCTCCTCTTCAGTGGACTCAACTGATTCTATCGGGATGGCCATGAACGTGGGTTCGTCGTGGGCCAGGCCTCTCTTCAATTGGAGGGCTGAGATCATTCTCACCCCATTTGGCTGCTTGATACTGGCTTGGACTACGGTGGGTGTAGATCCGGTAATGACTAAGCATTTGGCGAGGGGCATTGGTATGACTTTATGTTCAAGTAGGAATTCCATCCCCAGTACGACGTCGAAATCATCCATCTTGACAATTACGAAGTCAACAAAGCCCTTCCAGTCTCCTAACTTCACCCGAGTTCTCTTCGCTATCCCCGTAATCGGTAGGGCTGCGGAATTCACAGCTTTCATCTTCCCTGCATCTCTTTCCCAAATCAAGTTCAGGCGGCGAGCTTCCGTTTCAGCCATGAAGTTATGGGTAGCCCCAGAGTCAACCATAGTGTTTTTGGCCGATCTTTGGTTGACCCAAGCGTCCACATACATGAATGAAGGTATATCTACTGACTTATTTGATCAGCTTCAAACTACAGTTAGGCATATAAACTATGCTACCTACCTATCTTGAGAATATAGTATATTAACATGGGATTAATCCCAAGCCCGCTTATGAGCCACCGATAGTTTCAATAATTGAACATTGTAAATGAAGGTATATCTTTGTTGAGAGTTGCCCAAGGCAAGGCCCAAAGCCCACGAGCAGGCCCAAACCTACAAAATACCTAAAGGAGAAGGCATATGGGATCCCATGTCCTAAAAGGAAAATGTTAGTTCCTTGAGGTTTGGGTCGACTACTTGAGTTGATAAATATATAACAATTGAAAAATAACCAAGTCGGGTCCGAACCGGAATCTTGCAACCTTGAGCCTAAGAAACGTCCCTGACACAACTGCCGTCACAGTAACCGTAGACCCATTTTAGATGACATGCTTATAAATAGCCCCATTCGACCTCCCTATGGGGGAGAGTAAGTAATCTCCAAAGGAGAGACCTGACCTTAGTCTTTTGTGCTTAAATGAATTAGCCATTCATTATCGACATTAGAGTAAGGAGGGCCATAGGTCAAGGTCACAAGGGACCCACAACGAAGCCCAATGCAGACGAGGTCCAAGTACCAATATGTTGGCACACATCATTCTCCCACTTATTATAAATATTTTCTTCATTCACCTGGATCTTGACTCATGCAAACACCATCTGGAGGGGAATGCTCCCAGGGTGCTTGGAGATTGAGCATGATTTCACGGTGTGAACTTTAACGGAGAATGAGTGAAAAAACGACACATCGTATACACAGAGGCAGATTTAGTATGGGCCTTATATATGTGTGTGTGTATATATATATGTATATGTATGTATGTATGTATATGTATGTATATGTATGTATATGTATGTATGTATGTATATGTATGTACATATGTATATATAATAACTGGCATAGTATCAAAACCATTAGCTAGTCCGGTAAATCTACCTTCTAGCCCTCTCTAGACCCAAGTTCAAGTCATCTAAGTGTTTTTAATAGGCTTAATATAACATTTATATTGGATAGTTTAACAATATGTTTTAGTTTATTAAACACTTTAATAAACTAATTACATAATCGCATGTGTAGTCACCTATTTTTATTTCGCTTTATTTAAATTAATTTATTTTTAGATTGATTTTTATCTTCTAATTTCAACGGTTATCCACCTTTTTATGCTAAATTTGACCTATTTTTAACTTTTATTTTAGTTTGGTTAAAGTAATCAATTTAGTTAGGTAAAAAAACAAATGTGAAAAAATTTTGAATTTGGTTTAGTTGCCTAAGAGTCGTTCTTCCTTTTTGAGCTTAGGCTAGTTTGGAAAAATCTCAAATTGGAAATAAAATTTAATAAAAAGAAAATAGGCAATTATGGAAATGGTTTTGGGCTTCATAACTCATTTTTCTCTCCAAATAATCCCTAGAGAGTCTTCATCCACAACAACCCCAAAATCTTCATTTTCTCTTTAAAAAAGAAACCTAGCAACTATACCCCTAATCTTCTCTTCAAGAAAAACTCTAATTTAATTGGAGATGCATTGGTAAGGCTTTGGTCCTAAAGATTCATACTTCAAACAATAAGAGAGATTAGTGTTTTGGATTTCAACCTTTTAATTTCTTCAAGCTCCCTTAAAAAGGGAAAAAAAAAACTAAAGGGTTAGATATTTGGTTATTCTTCTTGTTCTTATTTTTCCATTTTGCTTTCTCTTATAATTACTTCTTTATTGTCTCATGAGTTTCTCTTTTATTTATTTATACATATTGTTGCACATCTTGTTGTTTATCTTTTTTTTTTTTTACTCATTGTTTGTTTTTATTCTCTTTTCTTATCCTTGTGAAGTTTCTTTTTAGTAATAAAATAAGAGGGAGATAAAAAAAATTAGAGTGTTTAGAATGGGAGAGAAGAATAGAGTAAAACAATATAGATGAGAAAAGATAACTTAGTTAGAAAACAAAAATTCAATTTGGTTAATATTATTATTATTTTTCCTTTATTATTTCTTTCCTTTGTTAGAATATTATTAAATTTTATTCTTTATATATCTATCTTTATTTTCTTTTATCATTAGCATTTTGATTTAATTCCTTTTTTTTTCATTATAGCTTTGATTATTGTTTTTTTTTAGTATTTTTCCATTTTTTATATGTATATTTAAATATTATATTTTTTTTTCTTCCTTTTTTTTATCAATTTAATATATTCTTGCTAATAGGCTTAAATTTATTACTATTTTTAATTAATTTTCTTTTCTAAAAAAATATCCAACTATGGATTCTAGAAAATCTAGAAATATGGGAGTCCAGTTTTCTAAAATCTTGAGGTGAGAAAGTCGATTCTTGGGGAGTCAGAAATGGACCTACAATATATTTTATTAAATTTTTAATATTTTTGTAAATATCATTGCACGTTCGTTTACTACTTTAAATGCATGGTTAACTTGTATATTTTGTTAATGTAGTTTTACATATTTAAATTAATGTTGTTTTTTTAATAAAATTTCTCTAGTATTTTCAACACTTAATAGGTTTATTTTCAAATCTTTAAAATTAATTCCTTTTGAGTTTTATTAAATGAGTGTTAATCACTTTTCGTAAATATTTATTTCAAGGATGCTTTTTTAAAATTTTCGATGACGGATTCTAGAAATATTTGGGAGTCTGAGATTTTGAACCAAGATAAAAATGAATTTAATTAAAACAATCATTTTTTTCAATTTTTTTTTTATTAAAAGACTATCTTATGGCGGATTTGGAGAAATTATAATAATTTTTCACATTCTTGAAGTGAAGAGTTTTCCTTCAATTCTAACATAGCCCAATTCATAGAATTCTTTTCACTATGGGATCATTACTTCAAATATTGGCATAATGAGAAGTAAAATTAAATATGATTTTTTTTTTTATAAAAAAATTAAAGAATATTTTCAATTCAAGATTTAAATTTGACCACCGTTTTCTAAATGGGTGCTGTAGGGTACTAACACCTTCCCTACATACAAGTGATTTTTAAACTCAACTCTAGTTTTCGCAAAGCAAATTTTTTTTTCAAATTAAAATTTATTTATTTTATTTCGGTGTCCAATCACACCATAAAAAAGGTTGGTGGCGACTCATTTTTATTTTCCTTTAAAATTAACCATTTTTTAGGATGTCGGCCGCTCCCTGTTGTCTTGGGCATGTGACGACAAATTGGCGACTCCATTGGGGACGTAAGGTTCCACCTCGAGAATTTGGCCATTTTCCCCTTATCTTGAGTTGTTTTACTCTTTTATTTTGTTTTTAATTTATTGTAGGTATTTTCTTGTATATTTAACTATTGCACACATAATCACTAGCCTCCTACTCGGGCTTTACCTAATAGAATTAGGTTGAGGACATAGTAGCATTGACCTACGAGGAGCTTATGCTCCTGTTCAAGTACACGAAAAATCCCCACTCAATTTGGTCATGTCGTCATATGTGACTTTTGACCAATTTGAGGGCATTTTTCATAGGACTTTAGAGCAAACCGTACTTGTGCTTGAAGCCTTTATGTTAATTATCATTTGATTAATTTACTTCACACACTATCATAAGCTTCTTATCTGGGCTTTAACCAATATGACTAGAATTGAGGACGAAATAGTATTGACCTTTGAGAAGCATATGCTTCCGTGTAGGTACATGAAAAGCTCTCACTCAACTTGGTCATTCTCTCATGTATGACTTTTTGACCAATTTGGGGACTTTCGTCATTTAGGACTTTAGAATTAGCCTCACTTGTTTAGAGCTTTCGTACTATGTATTTGTGTTACTGTGTTTACTTTGCTCTATTTTTTTGACTTTAGTTTTACAAATTTTTTCTTGTATCATTTGTTCATCCTCATATTCTCTCATTTGCATGTCCATAACGTCTCATTCAAGAGTCATTTCATTATCACTCACTCATTTGATTTAGTGTTGGGTCACTATTAGAATACATTTTTTAAAAAAGTTTTTCCTTTTAAAATCTCTTTGTATGTGCATACTAGTCTTGCATAGTTAAGACAAACATTTAGTTTACTTTGGGTTTACACATCATACCAATAAGAGTGATGTTTTTGCTTGTTAATGGTGTAAAATAGGTTTTTTTACTTGCTAAAAGTGCAAAATACAATTTTTTTTTTTTGTTATAAATCAACATTTTTTATAAAAAAAAGAAAGACCAATTCACTTAGCCTTGATCTCCTTCATAGACAAATAGATCATTCTAAAGGTGTAACTCCACATTTTTCTTGTCATTCAGACTTGCTTTAAACTAAACAAGAACCTTGCACGCCCTACAACATAACACTATAGTGGGGCAGTTGACCATTTTGCCATTGACCAACATTGCGACACTACTATAGTAGAGCAATTTTTATTTCTTTCATTGATCTACACCATAATCCACTAAGATGTGACAATTTATCCTTACCCATACATTGTCTACCTTACAAAGCCATGACCCATATGCTAGAAGACAACTTTTTAAAATAATAAGTGGTGTTCATCTTTTATTGACACTAATTTGTTAATTTCAAGTTCATAATGACAAGCATAATTCTTACACTTTCATTGTGTCTTCAAAATTCATGTACATTTTCTTTAAACATCTTTCACTACTACAATAATTGTACTACTTGATGTTTTTTTTCCAATCTAACTATCAGTGTTACTTGACATTTTTTAAAATATCAAATAAGCCTGTGTGAAGAATAAGAGAATTTTTTTGACTGGCTAAATGCATCGAGCTGTAATTTAGTTGATATTTTATAACTATCAAGTATATGACATATGTTGACTTATTTTAAGTGTCAAGTATCTAAATTCTTGACATTTATTATGGATCAAGATTTTCATAACTTAACAGTTTTTATTTATCAAAAGTAATTTCTTCTTGACACCAAAAACCTGACAACTTAATGAATACTTAATACTTTTTGCTTGTCAAATTTGCATGTATTTTTTTTTTTTTTAAAAAAAATGCATTGTTAAAAATTACCTATAATTTACTCCGGTTGTGAGATCCAATAATGATATAATTTAATTGAAGAGGAGAATTATTTATTGACCAAAAAAACAAACAACATATATATGTGAACAATCTAAGTATCAATCAACCCAAAATTTCCACCAACCTAAGAAAGTTCATATATCTTCAACATATATATTGTCTTATAACAACCTCATGTTAACAAAGTTCATAACAAAGTTCAAATGAATAATTTCTAAGTTAGAAGAATATGAATCCCATATGAACAATTTCATAGAGCTTTTACACATAATATAAATATATCAACTTTAGGAGAAGTACACTCTTTTCCACATCCAACTTCCAATAATGGTGTCATCGTGTCGCATGAAGAAAATTAAGTTTGTCGTGGTGGTGGCTCTTTGAATTTTGGAAGACTAACATCAATGGTCATTCTCATAACAGAAGATCTTCATTGTCTCAATCCTGAAAGATGACTGTTGTGTGAGGTTGTGTGTCTTGGCGGGGAGATTGGATTACTTTTTATCTGTTACCCTACCATTAGAGTTTTGTGGAAAAAACTTCTGCCTGTTGTGCCCCTCTTTGTGGGAGAGCTAGAGAGGAAGAACACAAGACCTTTCAAGACAAAAATGGAAGCGTGGATGAGTAGGAATGACATTACAGTTTTTATGATTTTCCTTCTCTAGATTTCGACTAACTAAGGGATATTTTCCCCCTCCAGCATCAAACCAACCTCCTTTTTGTACGTTTTCTTTTCAATATTATTTTTGTCTAATGAGCAGTGCCCTTTGCCTTTACACAACTTCAAGTCCTTTCCTGTCACTCGATTGTGGCCAAGTCTTCCTAGCTGTGATGCATACATCTCTTGTCTCTTAAGGGAAATAATTAAGAATGATCTTCCATTTTTCTTCTTGTGGTTCTGCTCGTATAATACATGCTAAATGGTTCTAATATTACTTTGTTCATGCAGTGTCTTGCTATTTTTTGTTCCCGCTTCTTTTTGAAGCCCAAGAATAGCCCATCAAATTCAATTCCATCGAAACGAACAAGAAAACATAAACAGAACAAAGCAAGAAAAAAGAATCAGAGTATACTTCTCTACGAAAATCAAACTGATCAAACAAAGCAAGTAAAATCGAAGCAAAGCAGAGCAAGAAAATCGAATTATAGCAGTTTACGGCAAAATATTCAGAAGCTACTCGAGCACATTCAAATTCACAGCCCACGTCGATTATGACAATAGAATATCAATTTGATCGCGACGAAAAGAGAACGAAAACAGCATCTGTTGGGCCTGCTTATGAATTCAGCCCAAATGATGAAAGTATATGTGAGGTCTTTCTTTGTTGGTCTAAACGTGAGCTCAGTTTTTTTGCCCAAAAATTTTGGTTGGTAGAAAACTTGGCTATTATGTGCCCACGATTTTCCAACGGATGCCTTATGGTTTGTACCACTGCTCTTTGTCTGATGGAAAAATGAAAGAATTACTTTCTTTTTGATGGGTAGAATTAATTTTTCTTTCTCTCTCTTTGCTCTCTGATTCTCTCGTTCTCTGCCTTCTGAGTTCTTTTACTTTTTTCTAATCCTAATGTCTTCTTGTTTGATCTGTGCGACTGCTTTGAGTATACGATGGAAGAGTCATACAATCGTGTAGACGATGGCAGAAGGAAAAAGGTGAACAAACATGCAATCGTGTAAACGATGGAAGAAGGAAATGGTAAACGATCAATCGCTCTTGTAGACGATGTGAAAAAAATGGTAAACGATCATTCGATCTTGTAGACGATGATAAGAAGGGGAAGAAATGCACAATGATATACGTGGTTCGGCTATTAAAGCCTACGTCCACTGGAAGGAGAGAGTTTTATTGAAAGCTAAGTCATAGATTCTTATTTTTATTTTTATTTTTTTTTTTACAGATTTTTCAAGTTCTTCTTGAAGTTATGTATGTTGTATCTAAAATTTGTAAATGATGAGTATTTATACTAATTTTCGATATAAGTAGTTACAATAACTAACTATAAAAGTTAAAGAAATGTGAAATAAATCTTGAATGTTGTGTATGAGCTTATAATCTTCAGCATCATAACATAGAAAAGTAAATATGCAGATGTTTCTTGAGTACATTCAAACTCAATAGTTAAAAGAATCAGAGAGAGAGAGAAAGAGTGAGAGAGAGGGAACCGGGAAAGAATTTTTTAGTGATGCGAAGAATGTGGCGGTTTTGTTTGTCTACCTTTGATCTTGAAGATGTCGAGTTTTTCGAGATGGTTTTGCTCCGGCGGAGGAAGTTGAGGTTAAGGTTGAGGTTAAAGCTGAGTGACCATAGTGAAAGAACGCAGAAAAGTGAGTAGAGAGCAGAATCAGTGAATCATAGCATAATTTAGGGCAAAATTGGAAAAGGGAATGAAATTTATAAGGATGGATAAAAATCTGTCAAGTACTCAAAAGTTTCAAGCGTCAAGTAATACAATTTTTATGGTAGTGTTTCTTGACCAAATATCCATCCTATTCTAATTCTATTTGCATCATCTCTCAAGGTATGTGAGCCATTTTCAGAGGACAACGATAATATGTGCTAGACAACCTTAAGATGGATCTCATTTAGGAGCCAACTTTAAAATGTCAAAATGTAGAAGTATGCAATCAAAGAATTTCATTTTTTCGATCCAAAGTGCAGCTTGTTCAGGTAAAGTATTAAAGCGTCAGGGTTTTGTGACGCAAAAAAAAGTACCCAAAAAGGGCAAAAGAAGTGTAAAAAAAAATGAAAAAAAAAACTCAAAGACTAGTGAGTACAAAATGATATTTTGGAATTTGGCCACTAGCGGTCAATGCAATGAGATTTGTGGAACTAATCTAGTCTCTTTTAATGTTAAAGCAAAGGGATTACCAAGAGGACATATGTATAGCTCAGGCATTTCCATTAGTTGAGAAAAGCTTGCAAGTCTAGTTGATCATCTTTGAATAAAGTAAACATATTTGTTGGGGATTGCATTCAACAAGTAGTAGAGCAAATACAAGATGCATGGAGAAAAAATTACCATGTTGTTCTCGAGAAAGAGATTGTCTGTTTGCCAACACATACTCCACAATCCACTATGTCATAGGGGAGAAATCTTGAGAAGTTGTGCCATCGACTCTTAAAAGGAGTTGTCTAAAGGAATGACTTCATTCTCACTCTCTTTAGTTTCCATCATTCATCCTTCTACGTCTTTTCTTCAAGTGTATATTCTTGTTGTTTCTCTATTGATATGATTTCATTCTCACTTTCTTTACTTTCCATCATTCATCCTTCCACGTCTTTTTTTCAAATGTATATTCTTGTTGTTTCTCCATTGATATGTACATATCTTATTCTCAGGTCAGACTTCTTTTATTTAAATATTTCTTTGAGAAATGACAATTTTTCGTTCTTGTCATCCATATTTAGAAAAAAGAAAAAAAAAAACTTTCTTGTGTCTCGAACTTGAAAACCATTCTTCGAGTTTACTATCCTTTGAAATCATATGCTTGTTGTTGTTGCAAATTTGAGATTACAAAATAGTTGGTCTAAATGAAATGATGCTATACATTACTTTTAAAAGTTGTTCAAATTGTATATGAAATCTTTTTAGCCCATCGTGCCTCATCGTACTTATTTTGTATGGTCAACTCAACCATTCAAGTATTGAAGCAACAGAAATAATGAAGTTGCATTCTCATCAAAAGGAGGACATTCACAAAAAAAGGAAAAATGAAAAAAAAAATGTTGTTTTCTTTCCAAAGACAAAGATAGAGCTATATTTTTCATGATTTAATATCATTTGGTGGTCAATAAGGGAGCCAAAGGTTGAGTGAAATGACGATTTTAAAAAAAAGGAAAAAAACTTTTTAAAGCGGCCTAAAAAACTTCGTCATTTTCAAAGTTGTGAATAATTTGGCAGTTTTCCTATAAAAACTCCTCATAATATTTTTTTAGGAGTGTTTGTTAAGACATGCTTCAATAATCTTTTCCTCCATTGAAGTTTGAGGGTTCTTAGGTAAAATGAAATCACTTTTTACTGGTCTTCCATACAATGGATACACAACTAAATTTCAACACAACCTTCCATCCACAAACTGATGGCCAAGTAGAATGAGTTAATCAGATCTTAGAAGACATGTCGAAGACATGCACTTTAGATTTTACTAGAGCGTAGGATTCATAACTGTACCTTATAAAGTTTGCTTCTAGCAACAATCATCAAACAACAATTGGTATGATTTGTTGGTTTTTTGGCACTTAACCTCAAATTAGTTAATTTTTAATTAATTAATCAATTAATGTTTTGATGATAACAAACCTGCTTTTATTTATTGACAATTTGAATGTTTTAAAGTATCTATTGTGTAGAGCTCGAAAAAACGATCAAAATGCAATTTGAATCGCCCAAATCGGAGCTCATACGAAGAAGATATAAACGAAACAAGCTTAACAGGATCCGAGGTGACGACGTGACATATTTTTTTCATCAAAGTGGACCAATTGGAATGTGCCATTTGGACCAATGGAGGAGTGACACATGATGAGCTTTTGATTTTTAGATTGATTTTAAAATGAAAATGAATTAAAAAAAATGAATTTTATATTATTTTATGTTTGTATCTAACA